>NC_088870.1:831128-1119411 GCF_032884065.1 Artemia franciscana | reverse complement strand
CCCCAGTTAAGTCAAGGAACGAACTCTAATTTTTAAAACAACTAAAACTTTAGCGTAAAGAGTGAGATGTTGAGGAGAGGATAGCCTCTTTTATAACCGGAGTAATTTCTACTCGTTTTGAATTTTAATGTCGCTCCTTATTTTCAGTAAAAAAAGAAGCTTTTTTTATTTAATTTACAATCTAAAATAACCAATTGTATTTGAACTTTATCGCTTTCTAATGAAGTCGCCAGACGCTGCTGCGAAAGTGGAGCTGCAGTCCCTTCACTTTCTGACCATATTAAATCGCCGAAGGCCTAACTCCCACCAGTTTTGATAGTCTTGGGAATGGTTGCGATCATTGTCTAGTCACTTACTCTAAGCACGTTGAATTAGATAGTGCTGTATTGACAGAACTAACAGAACGCGCTGCACTAATTACTTAGGTTCAACGAGCTATTTTATCTAGAGGTAGGCTTTATTATCTAATCAAAGTTGGACCAGGTTTTGGTGAGACTTGCTGATGCCAGGAAGGTTTCATTTTAGATATGCCTTCATTATTTAGTTTTACATAATTGTGTTTTGTCTTATTGGTGCTGTTTCTATGATATGTCCGCATTATTCGTATTTTTGCATCTCTCTATTTTTAAAGTCTGTTCTCACATAGAAGATGTGAATCTTTATTACTTTAGTTTCCTTGTTTTGCATTCACTTTTGTTTATTCCTTAGCCTGTCTTTTTGCTGAGTAAACATATGTGTTTCGTACATAGGAATCTATTATCAGATGGTTTAGAGGAGGAAGGGGGGGGGGTGAAAGGGAGCACAAAATTTATAGTTGTAATGTAGAAAATATGATAAATTATAGGACAAGTCATAAATATTCTTGAAATAAAAAAGGGGGGACTTTTTTCATTGGGGAGAAGCTTTCAGTGTTGCTTAAGTGTGTTGCAGCAATGAAAATTTTTAAGAAATAAAAAGCATTGCGGACTTGCTTTAAAAATTAATCTCGTTTCTACTGTTGCTTCTTTCTATATGGTAATAAATTGGGTATTTTAGTATCACTTAATTTTTATAATGTATCATATTTTTTGGACTATTTAGATATGCAAATACTTAATACTGCGCATAACTAAGGGAATACTTATGTTTAGCTAATTAAAGGAAATATCATACATATAGGTTGCAGAATAGCTGCTCCGAAACTGCATTGTGCAGAATATTTATAGTCTTGCCTTTGAAAAAAAAGGGAGGCTTCCTTCCTGTAATTTCATGGTGAAATGTCTGTCTTAACTTCACGGGTAAGCCGAAAAATTTGTCGTAAATAACTTCTGAGACCACACTGGCCAATCATGACAAAACGATAAAAAGCTGTAAAGAAGAGAATAATGAAGATAAAAGCAGCCAGTAAAAAAAAAGAAAAAAAAGATTACAATGCAGATATTTCGATCAAGTCCTCCGCTTGACTGTCCTCACTGCAGATTAATAAAAAATGTATATCGATAAAAATCCAAAAAATAATATAAAAAACCAAACAAAAACTAAAAAATAGGAAGTCCCTCCCTGAAAACGTGCATGAGACCTTTAATGTGGGCAATAATGGTGGTGCTATCAAATAAACACGTAGATGACAACCCACACCATTTCATTTCATTTGATAACAGCTCCATGATTGCTCCCGTTATAGGTCTCATGTAGGTTTTCAGGGAGGCAGTTGAAATAAAAAAGCACATTCACCAAAGGGTAGCCCTCAATAGAGACACTGGAGAAACATATCTAAGCCCCTTTTATAATGAACTTATTAATTCTGATTGTCAATCAACAAAATCATATTTTGCAACTTAACAGAATCTGTGTTAATATCTTACCTGGGAAGTGATTGGCTTTTAAAAAGGCTCTACATAAACTGAAACATTTAATTGCCATTCAGTATTAGATTTTTATTCAGTTACTCTTTCAGCGTTACTTCCAGAGGGTCTTCCTATTTTAGTTTTCGTGTTTCTTTTAAGTTTTTTTTTATATTATCTTTTGGATTTTTATCAGTATATATTTTTTATTATTCTGCACTGAGGAGGGTCAAGCAGAGTTCTTAACCGAAATATTTGCATTTTAATCTGCTTTTGTTTCACTGCCTGTTTTTATTCTCGTTTCTCTCCTCTTTACAGTTTTTTTTTAAGATTTGTCAGGTTTACTTTCCTACTCTGATGTAGTTTTGGTGCTGATTTCAAATGCACAATTGGGATATTGTCTTGCATTAGCTATGTTATCCATCTTGTATTTTAACGCCAAATTTAAGGGTTCTTTTTCTATGGCGTTAATACAGCGCTAAGTTTGTCGAGATTACAACGTTACTTTTGGAGCGGACTAAAATATAGAATATTTCAGATGTTATCATTCATAGGCATTGTACTAAAATTAAGTAGAAAATTGTATTCATAGAGTGTTTGCTTAAGAAAAAAGAAATGATTAATATTGTTCAGTATTCTTTTGAAATTAAAAGAACTTGTAAAGAAAGAATTTGAACTTCAACTGAAAGTATATGTATATATTTTCAAATAATGTATCAAAAGCTGAATTAGAGTAATACACCATGCCGTGTTTGGTTATTAAACCAAGATTAAGTTGGATTACAAAAAAAAGCTTTATAGGGTCTAATTATTTATATCCCCTTACCTTGGTATGTGATAACAAGTTTGATTTGTGTATAAAGTGTGATGTTATATTGACAAGTTCAAAAATTTATAGAACTGTTCTTTTTGCTTGCAATAGTATGTTATTTATAGTTCAAAGAATTCTTCACCCCGAGAAGCTCCGATTAGCCCTACACAGATAAAGGAAAGGCCGTCTGGGGCCACCGAGTTGGCAAGAGAGGGCTGGGTTAATATGAAAATCACACACATGGACGGAAAGGTAATCCTTTGTGACGATCATCGTAATAACAGTGTTTTATGTTAGTGTTACTGTGTTATTTTGCTAATTCTTTATACGCTTTTTTACTTTTTTTTTTATGTTCCGACTCTTACAATTCAATAATTTGGCATTTTCAATGTGGTAGACACTATAAAAAAAGAATGATTTTAAAAAACCGCAGAATTCTTTACTATTAGTTAATTTACTATTAGTTCTTTACTATTAAATGTTCTCATTCTACTTATAAGCATTTTCGCGCCCAGAGTCACCTTTTTGCTTTACTTTACTTTCCTTCTTTTCTTTTTTGAAGTGTTAGTTTTGTTTCTTTCATACTCCGGTTTATACTGCTAGTATTCAATGATATATTTATGTGGTTAACCACAATTTTCTTGTCTTGTATTACTTCGTCGGATTTGTTCTTCTATATACTATCTGGTCAATAATTGAAAATTTTCTCACTTTCTTACTAACACCCTCCCTTCCCCTCCTATGGCTATAAACCCCCTGGCGCCATGGACGATAAAAGGAGTAACAGTTGAAGAATGCTATTATTTATTTAAAATAAATTTTGTTGACCCCTCTCCCCAGTTGCCCCCTAGGTAGTTAAAAAATGTAGATAAAACTGCTGTCAAACATATTCCTGTAAAAATTGCTCCTGGAAATAATACTTTCTTTAAATCTTTCTAGCTCTTTTTCTTCGATACATGATGACCCTCTTAGAAGGAGTACCCGAAAGAAAGCTAGAATCTTGTATGTCGACCACAAAGATATAGATGGCACATTGATTTTAGTTTAGATGGCTTAAGTTGTATGCGACATTTTCCACATACCACCATACTTCTTTTCTTGTCTATACATTGACACCACCAGAAGATGTATGTAACAGGATCTAGGCTCATGGATTTACAATATAGAAAATCGAAGTTCCTTAATCATAGTGACAAATTATACACTGTAACTGTCTCAGACCCTTAATTATAGTTTTAATAATTATCATTAAGCATAGGTATGTACGGTTCCGCATCTCTTTCAGGAGAGGGAGGGGGACACAAAAATTGTCTTGGGGGAGAGTGGAATGGAGAATCGTTCCGGGGAAGAGGGAGGGGGTCAGTTTTTCGAGAGGTGGTGAAATCAAAAGGTTTTTCTGGCGAGGGGAATATAAAAAAGTAAAAATCAAAGTTTTGATCTGAACCTTCATTTACATTTTTCGAACTCTCAAAAGTTTTAATCGTTAAATCTATATATCTTAAAGTTATTCTTCATCCTTTCTAGATTTGTGGTGAAAAAGTCGTCTGTAAATGACTGGTTGTGACTGACGCTATTCGTTAACGCTTAGAATATTATCTGTTCAGTTTCTGTTACTGGAGCTTCTTTAGTTTCAGGTTTTGTTGAGCTAAACACACTATTTTGAGTGTGGAACAATTGAATCAATTACTCGCTTAGCATTACAACGGCAAATTTGATAATTGGTCGGAAAACTCCATAAAAAAATTAAATATATGTCTCATTGTTATAATAACAGTCAGTGTTGCCGGATTCCTGACATAAGTTAATACACGAATCAAAATGAAAATGGGCCAAAGGTACCATTGTTCGAGCAAAAATATGTCAAACTGCAATTGAAATTAGGAAAAATGCGCTGCTTCGAATAGTCGAATGTGAATTTATCGAGAAAAAGTGTCAAATGGCGTAAGTGTACTGTATTAGGCAGTACTGGTAGCATTAACTCCATACACCTACCAGAAAAGCACAAGATATATTTTCGCGAATTATTTAAGTTAAATAACTGCATTGCAGATGATCACATATCCTGTGCAGTGAAGTTTTTTTGGGTTTTTGTCTCATTAGAGACTCCCTTAGAGCTCACATTTGTGCTTTGTTTATAGTTTAGTTTTTAATTATATTTTAAAATAATTATATTTGTTTTCCAGCGTGCTACAGATCGTTCATGGCATCAAGTTTGGCTACGACTTAAGAACGAAACATTGACAATGCACAAGGACAAAAGAGATGGACATCTTCTTGTAAGTCAAAGTATCAGTACTTTTTAAATAATTTAAATTTCACTTATTTAATCCATTTTTTTCTACAAAAGTCGAGTGCTTGAATTTTCAGATACGGGTGAGATTAACATAATACTGGTAAATTCTAATTGCCTTATTTTTGACTAAATTTATGTCACAGTCCCACTTGTGAGCTAAATCGATGCACTCCAGTAGCTGAACAACTGACAAAATAAAAAGGAAAATGTATTGTTTATATTGTAAATAAGTTGTACGATCACACTGGCTCAACATCACAATAAAAGAAGACGCAAAACAACGACAAAGCAAAATTTATATATATATATATATATATATATATATATATATATATATATATATATATATATATATATATATATATATATACATATATTAGTGACATTAGTGACATATATTAGTGACAATTATCATTACTGGCATGTAGAACCATTAAGGGAACCATGCTGTGACATAGATTCCATCTTCGTTTTCAAAATCTCTCCATTAGCTCAAGGTCTAACCTCACTGTGGTCATCCAACGTCTTTATTTATCTGCAATTTCTGTTCCTTTTGCGTAGTCAAGGAGTGGCAACTTAGGCATCTCTGATTATTGGCGTCATCACGTCTCAGTATAAAATACTAACCAATCATAGAAATCTCTCTTCTTAATTATGTTGGAGCTTAATTGGTAGATATTTTCCACTATGGCAGAGGCGTTTTCGAAGCTGAAGGACCACTAACCATTACGACGAGATACGACATTGGGTATCTTTCGAGCTTCAACCATTAGTAATGATGATGATCTAAAATCATTAGTGTTTGAATGTGGAAAATGACTATATTGTAAAATTTAATTTGTCCAAATGTCAGTTCTTTTTTAATTTTTTTTTTCTGTAGGGGTCTGTTCAACCATCTGAGGGTGATCAGGTGTTCGACTTAAAAGGTGCCACGGTGGACATTGCCTGTGATTACACCAAGCGAAGACACGTGTTTCGTCTTTCATTTCAGTCTGGTGCTGAATATTTACTTCAATGTGAAGATGACAACGATATGCTCAGGTGGATGCAACTCTTACAAGAAGCTTCTGGTAATCAGAATGTAAGTTGTTCTTTTGCCATTGTCGCCAACTGAAAAAAAAGACGGTACACAAGAAGTCATACCAATTGTACAGGAGCACCCATAAGCTTGATCCATGGAGAGAGGAAGGCGGGCCCGTATAGGATGACAATTCTCTTAAAAGTTCAATCTACGGAGCTATATTTTAGAATAGGAACATATGTAGGAATTTTTTTTGTCGAAATCGAGGAGAATTCCCTAAATATTTATCCTGGGAACTTTAGCTCAAAACAGGCACGAACTTAAGAATTTAACTTAGGGGTAACCTTGTATTTCCGGGTGTATGTGTGAGGGGGGGGGGCTTTTTAAAACTTCCCAAACAGGCGAATAATACGAAATAATCTGAAAAGTACTCACAGTATAAAGAACATTTAGGGTGAGGGGGGTAGTTAGGTGGCACGATTCTGGAACTACCGCCCTGCATTCTAACCCTGTTCAAAATTGTTATTCTTACAGCTGCCTCTATTAAAGACAACTTTTTCTGCTATTATAAAATATTCATTACTAACACTGCTTCTCTTATTTATTTCTTAGAGCCATTCAGTTTTGAGCATGTTTTCGATTTCGGTGGTAATGGGTTTTGTTTTTGTCATGGGATTTTTATTTTATTTTGTTATTATAGATAACCTTGTATATTCTCAAATGACACAGCTTATTTAACAGCAGCTATATATTCAATGAAGATACTGGTGAGGAATAATGAAATAGCTTTTTTGAGTAAAATTTGGGGCCCCTTTTCAATAAAAGAAAAAAGAAAAAAAAATCAGCTTAAATGAACAAAACTTTTACTATCAAGGTTTATATTTCTCTCTTTTATCAATTATTTTTATGAATATCAACAGCTCCATATTATTTACAAAAAAAGTAAATACAACAAATGTGCTAAGAATCGATTTCTAGTATATTTTCTTTTGAAGGAGTTCTCCGCCAGTGCTGCCCTCTTTAAAGCTGCAATGGAGGGAAACAAGAAAAAGAAATTAGAGCCATTTTATCGGAATCGAAGCCCAACAGGTCATTCTCCAGTTTCAAAAACAAGGAAATCTAGCAGCACATCAGGTATTTTTTCTTGTACTTTCTCTTTTGAAAGTTAGATGTTTTATTTTAATTTTTATAGGCTGCCTATTCTTTTGAACTACAATAATTAATATAGATGGCTCTATTAGTAATATATTGGAGCATCGACCAACTTAATTAGGGAGGCTGTTCTAAGCTTTGTCTGTAGACCTCAGTGGTTGACAATCTGATTTTAAAGGGATTACTACATGGATTATTTAAGCCTTGTATGTTTGATTTCGCTGTGGCTTAAAAAATCCGAATTATTGCTGAATATAACCCAGAAAGGGATTTTAATTCCTTAGGATTTAATTCCTCGTATCTGAATGTTACTGCTACAATTAAAAACCCACTGCAGAACCAAGCTGCCTGAGGTCAATACAGCTATGTACACTCCTCCTTCACCTCAGTGTTTTTGAAACTTGAATTCTTACCACGCCCGTAAAGCTTAAATTTCCTTTAAATCCTCCGTTATTTCCTCTTCTTGCCTCATTCTGGGATAGCCTGTTTTTTGTTTCGCCTCAGATAAATGGCAAAAAGAACAGCGTTTGGCGATTTTTTATTCGTAAAACGTGTCATAAAACATGTCATAAAACGTGTCATAAAAACAGGTTTCAGCCTATCTTTCATTATAGCCCTAAAAGGTGGATGAAAAGGTGGTCAGATAAATCTATATCTATCCTTAGACAATTCGTTTTGAAAATACTCAACAGATATTCTACTACCTTTCGAATACCTTAAGCATAGCAGTATCGTTCTCATACATAGCACTTTTCACTTCAATGCTCTTATCTCTTATGCCATAAAAGGATAGAACATGCCCTAAAGCTGCTCTATCAGCCGAGACAAATGCCTGCTCTTAATTAACAAGTCTGAGGAAGAAAGGATTCTTGTGATTACATCACTTTTCAATTATTAATCTAAGATTAAAAATTTGGTAGACATATCCTCTTTCCTTCCTGAAACCATACTGTTCTTACCTCAAAACGTTATCTCTAGCATACCTAAGTCTAACAAGTATCGTCCTGCTAAGTAATTTGCTTCCTAAAGAAACCAAACCATATTTCTAAAAATATGCCTCTAAAAATGCCTCTAAAAATGCCTCTAAAAATACCACACTCACTCTTATCCACTTTCTTATTAAAGGATATAATTAGTTTTCCTAAAATCACTAGGTATTTTCCATTTTGAAAAAAATCTTATGTACAATCTTTACTAATTTGTTCCTAAACTTGGCAACCACCATATTTAAAAAACAACCAAGAGGATGACATGGCACACAGCGTCTAAGACAAGTCTGAAGATGAAATATCTTGCTTAAGTAATAATTGATGGTAATATCCATGATATGTTAGATTTCATTTTCTGACGAACTTGGAAATGAAAATTATAGTCGGTATTTTTTCCAAGACCACACTGCCTTTCTATGACGAAACAAATAAGATTCCAATTGAGATAGGTCCTTTCATTAGATAGTGAAGAACAGATACAAAAAATACTGGGTATTTTGATCAAATACACCAGTGATCATCATCAGCAGCGAAAATAAAGTATTACAATTATAAGCATAGTTTAAATATAGTTTGTTTTTAATTGTAAAGCTTTAGTTTCAGTGCTGATGATGATCACTGATGTATCAAACAGTTCGTGGTAACGAACTGTAGTAAAGAGCGACCAGGCTCAATAGTAACCGAAACTCTAAAAAATGGAATGTTGATACCTATAGTTACATGAAAAGAATGAAATTTTAATGCTGATTTTAAATATATAAGTTTCATCAAGATTACTCTTACCCATTAACAGTTACGAGCCTGAGAAAATTTGCCTCATTTTAGAAAATAGGGGGAAACACCACCCAAAATCCATATGATCTTAACGAAAATCACAGCATCAGATTTAGCGTATCAGAGAACCTAATTGTAGAAGTTTCAAGCCCCTATCCACAAAAATGTGGAATTTCGCATTTTTTGTCAGAAGACAAATCACGGATGCTTTTTTTTTTTTTTTTTTTTTTTTTGTTTTTCAATCGTATCAACTCAGTGGTCCTAGAATGTCGTGAAAGGGCTCATTCTAACGGAAATTAAAAGTTCTAGTGCCCTTTTTAAGTGACCAAAAAAATTGGAGGGCACCTAGGCCCCCTCCCACGCTCATTTTTTCCCCAAAGTCACCAGATCAAAATTATTAGATAGCCATTTTATTCACCATAGTCGAAAAACCCAATAACTATGTCTTTGGGGACGACTTACTCCCCCGCAGCCCCCTTGGGAGGGGCTGCAAGTTATAAATTTTGACCTGTGTTTACATATAGTAATGGTTACTGGGAAGTGTATAGACGTTTTCAGGGGATTTTTTTTGGTTTGGGGGGATATTTGAGGGGGGAGGGCTACCGGGGAGGATCTTTCCATGGAGGAACTTCTCATGGGGAAGAGACTTTCAATGGAGGGGGCGTAGGATTTTCTAGCATTATTTAAAAAACAATGAAAAAATAAATATGAAAAGTTTTTTCTACTGAAAGTGAGAAGCAGCATTAAAACGTAAAACGAACAGAAATTATTACGCATATGAGGGGTTTACCTTCTCGTAATACCTCACTCTTTACGCTAAAGTATTTTTAGTAATTTCAACTATTTATTCTACGGCCTTTGTGATTCAGGGGTCATTCTTAAGGAATTGGGACAAAATTTAAGCTTTAATGTAAAGAGCGAGGTATCGACGAGGGGTGAGCCCCCTCATATACGCACTAAAAACATACGAATATAGAAGTTCGCTACGTAATTGAATTCGTAAGTTACGTATATTTTTTACTTATGAAAACGTTCGTAAAAAATTATAAGTTATAGTTGCCTTTTTTAAGTAATCAAAAAATTGGAGGGCAACTAGGCCTCCTCCCTCGCTCCTTTTTTCTCAAAATCTTCCGATTAAAACTATGAAAAAGCCATTTAGCCCCAAAAAATTAATATGCAAATTTCGTTTTAATTATTTATGTGTGGAGAGCCAAGATCAAACCATGCATTAATTCAAAAACGTCCAGAAATTAAACAAAAAAACAAGTTTTTTTAAATGAAAGTAAGGAGCGACATTAAAACTTAAAACGAACAGAAATTACTCCTTATTTGAAAGAGGCTTTTCCTCCTCAACGCCCCGCTCTTTACGCTAAAGTTTTACTGTTTTAAAATGTAGAGTTAAGAAAAAGAGTCAAACTTTAGCGTAAAGAGCGGAGCGTTGAGGAGGAAAAGCCCCTTTCAAATCGGAGTAATTTCTGTTCGTTTTAAGTTTTAATATCACTCCTTACTTTCATTTAAAAAAAACTTGTTTTTTTGGTTTAATCTGCAAGAAATACTCAGTAACTTTTTTTTATCTGTTTTCATTGTCTAATAAAAGGGCACATTCCTAGTGAAACTTCTAAGCTCACCGCAGCACCCAGCCGTCTGAGGGCAACACAACTACGCATGCTCCTTCTTCGTCCTAATCTAGTCAATGCCTCCCTCTGTACATCCCATCAAGATTTTCCCATTTCTCTTAAATATATTTTACGACTCTGGGCTATGATTCCGAACCAAATAAGTTGGGATTCGTGTGGATATATACAGCTATACTCAGTCAAGCATTTGCAAGCCACTTCTTGGAAAAAGGATCTTTAAAGCTAGATGCGTAGCTAGGGGCGGTTTCAACTTTTATTTGGTGGACAGGGGATGGTCTTCAACTTTGAGAAACGTAGATTTTGTCCATTATAAAGAAAGATGGTCTTAACAATTTTAATATTTTGATATTTATAAATATTTTGGGCTCGAGTCTGAAATCTCCAAACGAGTAAAAATGCTCAATTTTTGGTGGGGGGGGGGGGGTAACTGATTATTTGGTTTTTGTGGGATGGGGGTTAAATAGAAAAAGGTACATTTTAATATAACCACTTGCCCATTTATCCTAGGTATTGTTCAGCTCCATCTTGTTGCAAATAATTCTACACTAAAAAAAGTATAATTTCTATATCGCCAGAAGCAATTGCGTGATATCTCGCCATAAAGAAGAAGGAGAAGCATGAATTGAAATTATAACGAGCAGCTTCATAAAATTATTTATTGAGTATAGATCAACAAACTGTGAAGAATCATTGTGTAAAACGAAGTAAATGGGAACATTTGAGCTACGAAAATGTCTAATGGTTGTAAGATTTGAAGCTGAATTGGATTCCGTTTACAAAATTGCCGATATACTTTGGCAATATACTACATATATTGACAACCTTACATATGAACCAATGTTTTACCGTTGTAGCTGAAACCATCATTTAACAAAAGTTGGTAGATAATTATTTCTCGTTTATTTAGTATTATTTAACCATTTACTTTGCCTCAATTACCATTTATATACCCTAAATTATTTACCAAAATACTATCCCCTTGCTCTTGAAACTGCGGGTTTTGCTTGCCTGAAAGATGGAAAAAAATCATTTACCTGTATTTAGCAAAAGTAAAACAGTTCAAAATAGGGATGAAACCTTTTTATTGACAGTGAAAAGACATAAAATTATTTAACTGGATATTTCGAACACATATACAGTGTTCATCATCATCAGTAAAACCTTTTACTTTAGAGTTTTACTGCTGATGATGAACACTGTATATGTGTTCGAAATATCCAGTTAAATAATTTTATATCTATTCACTGTCAATAAAAAGGTATCATCCCTATTTTGAACTGTTTTACTTTCGTCGTGGAAAGGCAGTGTGGTCTTCGAAGTTATCTATGTATTTAGTAGTAAAGCCTTACTATATTATCGGATTTTTTTTTAAGTGATACCCTTGAGTTCCCGGGGATCCTGCAGACGACTTTAAAAGGACAAACATCCAGGTTGTAAATATGCTAAATAAGTGGTAAAGAAAAGAGAATTAAATTTTTTTGGGGAGGAGGGAAGGGTGAGATTTTTTTTGTTTGTGTTATAGAATACTGTGCTGCATGACCTTGTTAAGTTTATAATGATTAAAAAAATCGTATGCGTAATATTGATAGTAAAGGAGAGCAATTAATTGATAGTAAATAAAAAAATATTGATAGTAAAGGAGAGTAAAATATCACTATATTGTGACCTGAATTTTCGAACGCTGTGTTGTATGGCTTTGTTCGGCTTATAATATCTATTCTTACCAAATCTATTTTTCATAGCCTTAAAAATTCTATTAAATCTGTTCTCCACATCCCAAAGGTAACAGAGGAGGTTTACTCTGTGTCATGGAATGCCTCAACAATTCAATTTTTCTTCTGTTTCCACCAAGTGTTAAGTATTTTGAAAAGGTGGCATTTCTTTAGTTTGAATTTGAATGACTTATGTTAAGCTCCATAATAGTCTTACTTTGGTGATTGAATGAATTAGTTTTTAAGTTTATTTTCCTAGGTTACAGACAAGACAGTGGGTGGCAATTTCAAAGTTTTCGCCTAAATTTGAAAGGAGAGAAGAAAATCCGTACAATATTTCTTTTTTTGTGCTAATTATTAGCTATCGGTTTTATTCGCATTTTCCGTCGTAAATATCCTAGCTATGACAGTTAGGCTGAGCACCTCCCACAATTTAAAAAAAAATTAAAAGAATATTTGTTCGTGAATAAGTTTTTTTTATTCTTTTTTATGTGGGGGGGATTGGAGTGGGTTATAGGGCTGGAGGGAGATGTGGGTTGGAGGGGTGGGTGGAGGGAGTTGTATTTGGACAAGGATTGCCACCCTGGGAGTGTTTGAGAGATGGTGATTGTCTTTTTTCGTTTTTTTTTCCTTTCACTATCATTTTAATTAGTGTAGGATGTTTCAAGGAACATTTAAGTAGGTTTTTTTTATTTTTTTTATTTTTTTAATTTAGGATGTCTTTAGGAATGGTTATGTGGTTAATCGCTACGCCTTAGCAAAATTAAAATCTTTCCCTAGCGTAGTGACCCATATCTGTAATAGTTTACATTTTTGTTTATTACGTAAATAAAAGTCATTTTATGACGTACATGATGCTTGTTATATCCTCTCAGTATGAGAGATGTCATTGCCGTATGATGTGAACCATTTTGATACGAAAAGGACATATCTCTAGTTATTTATCCAAAACAGAATTAGGAATATGGTCCATTTTGGGAAAATTAGAGACACCTAATTATCATTGGAGATGGATCAGTGGGTGTCTTCTGCCTCTCCAGTCATACAGCGTGCAAATCATTGTATGACTCGGATTTGAGTTCGGAAGTATTACGACTTCCGCTTGTGAAGTTTTTATTTGGGGTAGTTTGCTTTTGAACGTCTATTTTCAATATCTGAATCAGTTTTGTAATCATCAAGCAAGGGTGCTCACAAATATGTGATGTAAGGGATCACGCGATCAATCAGGTCGGGCTCAAGTTAATTATAGATGTCAATTTGAAGTAAAATCGTTATATTTAGGCTTTTGAATTAGCGTTGCAGATATTGCGTTTATGGGATTATTGAGTATTTCGTATTGATTGGTGTTCATAAATAGATCACTTACTGAAGGAAAGATATTCCGTTGTTTTTAGGAGACCCCCCGATGTCACCAGTAAATACCAAACCTCGGAATTGGAAGAACAAAGTTACCAAAGAAATCAGTCGACGATTTCGAAGTCAAGGAATCGGACCTTCTTCTCGGTATGCTAATGATTCCCATTCGCCTTCTTCCTCCAGTAGGGAAGGGAAATCTTTCGACACGCCCCTGGAACTTTGCCCAATGGTAAGATACTTTTTCTTATAGGCTTTTTCCTGTCGTCTATAAGGGGACAGGCTACCGGATCTTTCTACTTCTTCCTTCCTTCCCCTTCTTTTCGTGAATTCTCAAAATTGGATAGGTTTCCCAATGATGCTTTATATTTCTACTATTTTTTTACTTCCATGGAAGTGTTCCAAATTTTGGAAAGGCTAGCCCCCTCCCCCTCTCAACAAAATTTTTTGTACTTGCTGTGTATGCACAGTTTTAGATATTTTGAGAAGTCGTGAATTAAAGCTTACTCCGATTTGCAACGCTTTACGGTTAGGATTGAGTAGAAAAGCCATTTTTTACTAAGAAACGATCCAAGATATCGAAAAAATAATTAATTTTCTTAGAAACTGAATAATTTAACGTAACCATTTTCTCTGTATCATACAAGAGCCACGTATAATTTAGAAACGACCCTAAGATACCTACAAAATAAGATGTTGTTCAAGTGGTTTGGGTAGATGGTATTATTGAAATGCTGATGGCAAAAGCCTGTGGTTTCTTGAGTACGCTTTTTAGGTTTAAGCAGTCACCCTAATTTGACATGATTCATCTCTTCATCAATACTTGAAAAATTACCTACGTTTACCCAACGTGCATCAATGCTCAAGGTATTGTATGAAGTGTATTTTTGTATCTTTGTTTTTGAAATTAAAAGCGATATTGAACTTTGTTAAAACATCTCGACCAATTAAGGATTGTTCTACGATATAACGGAAAACAGTGAGGTTATGTTATGCTACGGAATCAGGACAAAAAAAATCTAAAAAATAGACTTTACCCACTTTGATTCTTCAGCACTATGCACATAAATTAAAATAATTTTACAAAAGATTGCTACGATCAACAGCTTGGATCTTCTGAGCTTTAAAATGGGCTTTGGCCTACGATCTTGCTTTACTCAGGTGCTGCTTCCTTCACTCAGTACTGTTTGGGCCCTCGTCGCTTGCACGCTTGTTAATAAAACGTCATGTATCTAGTTTTCTTGTTTCTTTTTTGTTCACGTTTTTGGATCGTTAAAACTCATATCCAGTCTTATGGCTCAAAAATTATTCTACATTATTAAACAGTTTAAGCTACAAGCTGCTTAAGCTGCAAGTTGAGTTAATGAAAAGAAAGTCGCAAAGACAGCCACTTGATTTTATATATGTAGATACGTCTGTAGTTTGTAAAAAAAAAAAAAAAAAAAAAAAAAAAAAAAAAAAAAAAAAAAAAAAAAAAAAAAAAAAAAAAAAAAAAAAAAAAACAGCAATAGCGTAAAATTTTAAAAATATGTCTTGGTTTTTTTTTTTTTTATAACACAGTGTATTTATGCAGTTCTTTCCCAATGTGTTCCTCAAGGTATAGAGAACATCCTTCTGATTATTTTTTTTTTGGTTCTAAATTTATGTTTAATTAAAAAACTAAAACTTTTAAGATGTTATTTTGCGTTAGTCTATAGAATACCGGGGGGGGGAGGGTGAGGAAATGAACGTCAGTGAAGGTAAAATAGAGTCAAGTTTTACAGACTGAAGAGCATAGATTCATGCTATTCTTTTTATTTATTTTAGGTAGGGAACTAATAAAAAGGGGAACAGAATTATTAAACGGTTCAATAATCGAACCTAAGTGGTAAACCATTTAGAAAATTTATCCACCGGAATACTGTGAAATCCACCCTTTACGTGTTGAAATTGCAAAACAAGCTAAACAGTTTTCTCTTTTATTTCTAGTCTTGTGACAATAGAGGCATCCCACTGCTCGTAGACTTGTGTGTCCGCCTTGTGGAAGCTAGAGGCTTAGATGTCGTTGGCATCTACAGAGTACCTGGTAATAATGGAGCTGTGAACGCGCTTACCAATTCGATTAATCAGGGATTCGAGAATGTGAATTTTCAGGTTAGTTGATCATCACATAAAATACTTGTTTCGTATTTGGTCCTTCTAAATATGAAATTTCATAAGATCTGATCACTCCTCCGGAAGTTAAAAATACCTCGTTTTTTCTAATTTTTCAGAATTAACCCTCCCCCCTCCCCAACTCCCCCAAACAGAGTAGATCCGTTCCGGTTATGTCAATCACGTATCTAGGACCTCTGCTTATTTTCCCCACCAAGTTTCATCCCGATCCCTCCAATCTAAGTGTTTTCAAAGATTTTAGGTCCCCCCTCCAACTCCCCCAAATGTCACCGGATCTTGTCGGGATTTAAAACGAGAGCTCTGAGACACGATATTCTTCCAAACATCAAATTTCATTAAGACCCCATCACCCGTTCGTAAGTTAAAAATACTTCATTTTTTCTATTTTTTCCAAATTAACCAGCCCCCCACTCCCACCCAGATGGTCTGTCTAGTGTGCGCACGTAATAATCGAGCTGTGAACGCGCTTACCAATTCGATTAATCACTTGATTTAACACTATATTTTTGCGTAAATCGAAGTCTTTTTGTATGTACATACCGGATTGGCAGCTTTTGCTGCAAATCCGGTGTTTCATAGGTAGCAACTATCTATTAATGTGTAGAGCCAAATGGCTGAAGATTTCTGAGTCTCGTTTTCTTATGTGTGACGCTTTATTATGTGTTCACTTTACATTTATATATGACGTTTTATTGCTTCTTTTTCTATTCTTTGCCAAAATCCTTTGCTTTTAGAATTGAGATCTGACCCCAAAGGTTTGTGAGTAGTTGCCACCTCGATAATAAAAACTAGTTTCCTTCTTGCAGTCGTTCCTCATCACCGTTTGTAATATATTAATGAACAACATGAATCTCAATTAAAACTAAATTCTTGCTTCAAATTATTCGGATAACATACATAAAGTGGCAAATGGATATTGATCCTTGATGCCGTTTGCAATTTAGCGTTTAACAATCTGATTATAAATCAAAAGAAAAATTGTCAAGTTAATTTTTTTGGTTTTTGTCTAAATAATTTTTTCAATTTTTTAAATTTAAGAATGAAATTTTTTGTTATTACATTTCATTCGCTAATTCAAATTACTTAATCTGGATTGTAATTTTTCATTCAACATTTAACGGTCTCATTTTCAATCAAAATGACATCAATTGAAACGGACATTTCGATTGGACATTGAATTTTTGTAATTGATTTATGTCCAAATTATTTCTGTTGAATTATTTCCAAAATAAACACTTTTCCAAATTGCTTGAGCAGTTACAACTATATCTTATACTTGTTCATTTATATTATATTATTATATTTCTCAATTATTGTTTTGGCCCAATGTGGGAGGGGACAGAGACCGTCTGAAATTTGACGTTTCTTGATTTTACACGTTTATATTCCAGTATTAGATTCTGATTTGTAATGTGCCAGCTTAAAGAAAAAAAAAATTTAAAAGGAAAACAAAAAAATTAAATAGAAAAAGATGGCAATGCTTATATTTATTTATTGGCCTAGCCAGCTGAACCTTTATTTCATTATAGACCTTGAAACTGCGCTTGAACTACTTTTCCCTACATATTGCCGTTTTGTATGCGGTTGAATCAAACCACTAGAACGGATTGTTTATAATATACTAATAAAAAAATCCTTCATCTATGTCACATGCATTTTGATAAGTTAACTGATTTGGATTGTTCAGAATACTGAGTTTGCAAATGCTGAAGAAAAGCTGTCAACGTAAAACGTTCTTCCTGTAGTCAGTTGGACCAAAAACATCATCTTTTCAGGTGATATGTATGCTGTAATTACCATGCAAGGATAGGAATATCACTAAATCCTATTTATCAGCTGAATTAAATGGTTGTGTGCATAAATTACCATATAAGAATAGGAGCATCACTAAAGCTTATACATCAGCTGAATCAAATGCTTGTTCGTAATCTATGAAAATGAGGACTAAAGGGATTTCGTCATTCAGACGCTTCTCAATTAGTAATCGAAGAGTGAAAATTTGGCCAATGGTATCTTATCTGCTTTTGGAAACCACGCCTTTCTTCTCTTAATTCTTAACATACAGCGTCTCTCAGTGTATGTAGTATCATCATGTTAAGTAATCTGCTTTCTATAGAAATCAAGCTAATGCCTGTATTCATCACACCCTGTCTTAATTACCTTTCTTATAAGGGGATATATATATATATATATATATATATATATACGTCTTCTGATGCCAGGAGGCAACCGACACAGTGGAGTGTAAATTGTTTCATTGTAATTAATCGTAACTTTTTTTTTCTACATGACCTCTACAACTCTGGGCTTGAAACGTTTAAGGAATATGCTATCCCGGCTGAGAAATGTTGCTTTATCTATCAACGAGTATGTGTATACTCTTATCTATCTCTTATATTTAATTTTTCATTTGTTTTAGGATGTGAGATGGGGTGATGCAAATGTGATATCTAGTTTGTTGAAGCAGTTTTTTAGAAAGTTGCCTGATCCTGTTCTCACGTCAGAACTCTATCCAAAGTTTATAGAAGCTTCAAAAATAGAAAACGATTTAGAAAAACGAAAACATTCCATCAAAAGCCTGGTAAGTGACGCATTTATCACTGACTATTGCAAAAAAAAAAAAAAAAAAAAAAAAAAAACAGGCAAAAAAAAATCCAAAAACAATGAAAAGTCAAATTTAGTCCACAACTTTCCCAGAACGGAAGTGGAGTGAACCATGCAGACCGCTCGCAGAGATTAATCCGCCGTAATCTCAGTGGTATGACCTCAGAGCGTTGCCTGGCGTGGTCTCCGGTCACATGCCTGGTGTGGTTTCAGGTCACACGTCTGGTTTGGTTTCAGGTCACACGCCTAATGTGGTCTCAGAGTGTGCCCAATCTTATAAGTTTAATAATTCTTTGCAACCTAACAGAAAACTTAGGATAAATATAATATGAAAATCGAGGAGTGCAATATGAATATATTCAAAATAAATAATTTCTTTTATAACACTATTTAAATTAGTGATAGAACTCACTAAGAAGAGAAGGACTTGCACTAGTAGCGGTTCAAATGTTATATAAGCACAATTTGGGTATTTTAAACTTAAGTACCCTTAAATGACCATTTAATGACAAAAAACTATTTAAGGACAAACTAACAAAAACAATTAAAGTGAGTCAAGATGAATAACATGTTCAAATAAATAAACTAGTGAAAATGCAAAACAAGGGCAATAATTTACGACTTCTACAAACTTTTTCCAACTGCAGAAAAAAATAAAAAAATAAAATAAAATAAATAAACTTCGCCTTAACTATTCTTCTTTTTACAAGTTCATTGCATACACCATGTTTAGCAATGATATTGCCCTGGTGACTATTTCCCGCGTTTTTACCACAGTATAGCCCACTTTCAAAGGCTTAGCCCATGTCTTTAAAGCTACATTACCAACTGAGGCCTAGTTCCTATTTTTAGCTAGCACTAATGCGGACTGAGAACTTTCCCTTAATTTCTTAAAATATTAGGACAACATCTCACTGATGTGCTGTCTGGCTAAGCCTTTCAGATTTGCAACAAGCTCATCTATTCCCACTGTTTCACATCTCCTTAATTCATCCCATCTTCTTGATGGAATGTGCTACTAGTGAGAATTAGGGGGGACACGGACCTCAGTTTAAAAAGAAATGCTAGGAGATTTTTGGGTGGAATAACATTTGAATTTTATTATGGGTGGTAGGGATGGAAGGGTGGGTAAGTGGCAAGGGGGGGTGGAGGTTAGGTTTGAGAGGTGGGAGCTGAGCATTGATGAGTGATGGAGACTTTATTTGTTATTATTATTATTCTTTTATATTTTATTTATCTATTATAATGTAATTCAGTTAAATTTATTTTATTATTATACTATGGATAATTTATTTTCATTTATTTATAATATATTTAGTTAAATATTCGACGTAACATGTAAGTAGATAAGTGGACTCCCACGCGACCGCAAACCCTGTTAGGTTTTTTTCCAGCGCGAAAGTGTTGGAAAAAACACTTCCAACACTTTGTGTTGGAAGTTTGTACTGAAGAAGATTGTACTGAAGTACAAACCTCAGTAGGTTTGTACACGTAATACTTCTCTCTTCTACCAAAATATTTGCCCTTTGCTAATTTTCTTTACTCTTTTTCTTAATTTCCTCCCTAAAATCTTGTCTGCTACTCCACAGACTATTTCCCTAAAGTTATTCCATTAATTTTATATTTTCCCAATTCCAGGCTTGGATTTACCAATAGGCCCTCTAGGCCTGGGCCTAGGGGCGCACACTGTCAGGGGAACAACTGTCTAGGGGCGCACACTGCCTGGTCACAGAAAAGTGATTTTAAAACAACACAGGAATTCCGTGGCCACTTATAAACTATGAGATGTCTCCCAAGAATGGCAGCTGAGAGTTCTATATCACCTCTCTCTTTCTTTACTTTTGGCTCATCTGTTATGATATGTTCAGTGCTTCCACTATCCCCGAATTTTCAGAGATTTGCCCAAAAATTTCGCAAAAAACGGAGCAGCAAAAACGCTTGGGCCTAGGTGCGACAAAGCCTTAAATCTAGCCCTGCCAAATTCCCATTCCAACTATGTTAAAGAATCAAAGATCTGCTTCTATTCAGTTTCCTGTTTGTTTTAGCTTCCGTTTTTTTTTTTTTTTTTTTTTTTTTTTTTTTTTTTTTTTTTTTTTTTTTTTTTTTTTTTTTTTTTTTTTTTTTTTTTTTTTCAGTACAAAACTGATTTAAGAATTCGAAAGTATAATCGTATATTGTAGTAAACTAATAAGAGATGGATCTCGTCCACCTCTTATCTGTTGTGGATCATAAGGGGCTGTGGGATATATTTTGGAAGTTATATTTACCTGCCCCCCCCCCCCCAACGTCCCTCAAACAAAAAAAGCTCCATTTTTTTAAATCTGTATTTGCTTATCTCATTTGGTTCCCAGAATGTTTATCGGTTTCTTTTTTGTTTAAAATTGCAATGACGTCTTTTCTCTTTTACAGAGATAGTTGTATAATAAAGCCGATAGTTGTATAATAAAGAGATAGTTTATATATAATATAGATAGTTGTATAATAAAGGCTTTGGGATCAAAATTGTTTTGAATGCACCATGGATACTTAGGAAGATTTTATTTTCACAAACAACTTCTTATTAGCTGCAGTAAAGAGGCCGCTCTGAGAAAAACAGAAACCGATGCCATCTGTCCGTATCCAGCAGAACCATAGTCAGAAGACAAAATATTACATCATACCCCGAAAGCATGCTATAACCATCCCAGACAGCAACAACCTGCGCCATTTAGCCGTACCTACCAAAATCATTAAACTGATCATAAAAGCCTAGACAAGAGTAGTAGTCCTATTTATTGTATTTACTTCATCGTTCGCTTTTGCTTTACGTTAATCTGGTTTTAAAAGACTGGTTTCTAAAAGACTCTGGTTTTAAAGAGTTTTTTTTTTTTTTTAAGAATGGAATATTTTTTGTTAACTGGAAAGGCCATCTCGAGCAGGTTAAGATTTAAAAAAAAATAAAATAAAGTTAATCTACAAAAATAAGCTGCTACAAAGCATTGCTTAACTCGGCGTATAAGTATCTGCACAAAGAAATTACGACATGTTCACATTGCCGAAGTGCACTTTTCTTTAAAGTATCACTGACATCAAAACTTTTTGTGCCTTTCACCAATCTTAGGTCTTCTAACACCTGACAACCATGGTTTTCAGAAATTTCTTTGACACGTTTTTTCAAAATTTGTGAGCAATTTCACCATTTCATCAGTGTTGCCAGGTCAAACCATAAAAATAAATAGGCAAAACTAATTAACTTGATAACGGTATTCGTCTCTAATAATTCAACCATTGATAATTCTTGATCCTTGAACTGTTTCCATATGTTTTTAGCTTATTTTTGTTTATTTTTAACCCCTGAATATTTTTAAACAGTTAGATTCCATTTTTACTGTACTTAGGTGTTTTGAGTAAGGATCTACTGGCATTCTAATGTTACCAGAGTATTTAGTTTCTACATTGCATACAGTTGACGTCGTGAATCGAGCTGAGTCCAAAAACCATGCTAAGTTCCTGTCATCTCATTTTCAAGAAAGTCAGATGAAGCTGATTTAGATCATCCTCATAATTAAGAGTAAGAAGAATCAAGAGAGTAATTGAATAAATAATAATAATATAATAATAATTATTATACTTAACAATAATTAAGAGTAAGAAGAATCAGAAGAATCAAGAGTAATTTTTAAAGGTTTTTTTTTAATTTTCCCAATTTTTTGATTTTTGTACTTTGGTGAGATTTGGATGCCAGTCGGGACACTCATAATCAAGTAAAGGTTGAACCAAAGAATGATGAGCGAGTGAGGGTTGAACCAGTCAGAATACTAGGACTTTTAAGTTAATATGAAGGATTTTAGCAAACTCTTTTTAGATTTAGCCATTTCAGATGAAAGACATTAAAACTGTTTTTCGTGTTTTGTTTTCACTTTGTAGCATCAAAAAAAGATGTTCTTATTCAGAATGACGAATTACCTGATGTAAACTATCGAAAAATTTCTTTTCTCATTCGAAACTTAGCCCTTTTTCGTGTTTTTCGTGTTTTATTGTTTTTCATGTTTTGTTTTCACTTTGTAGCATCAAGAAAAAGTGTTCTTTTTCAGATTGACGAACTACCTGATGTAAACTATCGAACAATTTCTTTCCTCATTCGACATTTAGCCCGAGTCGCGGAGAAGAGCCAAACGAACAAAATGGATGTGAAAAATTTAGCAATAATTTTCGGGCCATCTTTAATCCGACCATCAAATAAAGACACAGATATTATGGGAACCATGGTCAAGGATATGTCCCAACAGTCGCGTATTGTTGAAACCCTCATCACTGATGCACTACTCTTTTTTGGTGATGATGAATTTGATGTTACTGTCACTAATTGTCCTGATGTTAGTTTTGATGAAAAAGGTGGTGGATCAACGGAGAGTGTTGTGGGTAAGCAAAACTTAATTTGACACATAAAAATAAAATGACACACAAATAGAAAAAAAAAGAAAGCAGGAAACAGAAATAACAACAAACTAAGAATGTTGTCAAAACGCCTTTTAAACCTAGTTTTATCGTAATTTTATATGCCGTCCAGAATATTATTCTCTTGTCAATTCTTTGTTGCTTTAAGGCATCGTTTCTTAATACTTTTAGTATCCCTTTTTTGTTCTTGAGTCCTTTCAAAATCCCTTATAATATGTAAGGATTTGAGTTTAGTTATCATCAGTATAATCAGCAGTTTACATTAAGATTTTTAACTTATTAACTAATTTTACGTTCTAAATTTTTATTTTTGTGTTGTACGTCCGTTTCCTTAAAGTCTATTAATTAACGAATGAAAGGGTTTTCTCTATGTAATTGCTAAATTTTGCCCAGCTGCGGCCCCTTATCTATTGGAGCCCTTGCCCTCTCGTCATCTTTTTTTTTGGGGGGAGTAGGTAATTTGAATTTGCTTGTCAAACTATAATACTGTCATTTGAAATAATCTTTTCTCGTCACTTAGTAGCTGTTGAATCATTTCACTGAAATATTGATTGACTGATTTAACAAATTATTGGTATTAAATGTCCATGACTGAATTTAAGTAGAATATAAGATCCCCTGGGATCTCCTAGAAAAAAAATAATACATCAAGTCCATATTAGGGTTATGTTCACTTTGAAGCTTCACAGTACTTCACTGCTTCACTGCTCACTTGTGAAGCAAAGTGACTTTGTGACAATCTTTCAGTTGTAGTTTGCACCGACATCACAAGATATTGGATCACTGGATTTGTTAATTTCAGATTTGTCTATTCACCAAGCTGGGACTTCAATATTAACCATCCTTATTCGTAGAGAAATATCATGAAAAGAGAAATCACCAATGCAACAGCACAAACACATAAAAAAAAGAAAAGAAAAAAGACAGAAGTAGAAAAGGAAGACTGTTTTCCTAAATTAGTGATTAATATAGACCAGCACTTGAATGAGGCCTTAACCCTACTCATCCATACAATCACATAGGTCAAACAGCATAGCCAAACACAATCAACCATAAAGAATAATCCATGGACAGGCAGTCATGTCGTCGATAAGTATAAGTCGTCATTTACCAAACAATAGAAAAAATAATAAAGACAAATAATTCAGAGGCAACAACCCAACACAAGGGCTCATCAGGAGATAAAAAAAAAATATAAAAAAAATTATAAAAAATTTATAAAAAAAATTTTATGAAAATTTTTTTTCATAAAATTTTTTTTTTTGAAAAATATGCTAACATTCCTATTTATCATGTCTCTTTCGTGTTTTCTGCTTATTTCTAATCTAAGAACCTGTAAAGACTTTGCTTTTTTAATTGTAATTCTGAATGTATATAATATTTAGTCTGAAACTGCCCTAATTTTAAGACCCTTCAGAGCCTTTTAAAAGTAATTAGCATAAGGAGATCTACATAATAATCAGAAAATCTACAGACAAGGGGGGAAAGGGTTTGATCTTGGCAAAAATGACGTCATGCTCAATATGTTTGCTAACATTCCTATTTATCATGTCTCATTCGTGTTTTCTGCTTATTTCTAATCTAAGAACCTATAAAGAATTTGCTTTTTTAATTGTAATTCTGAATGTGTATAATATTTAGTCTGAAACTGCCCTAATTCTAAGACCCTTCAGAGCCTTTTAAAAGTAATTAGCATAAGGAGATCTACATAATAATCAGAAAATCTACAGAAAAAGGGGGAAAGGGTTTGATCTTGGCAAAAATGACGTCATGCTCAATATGTTTGAAAACGTGCCATTGACCTTTCAACTTCCGTTCTGCAAAGGTAATTTCGTCATGAATGCTGCTTTTGTTCTGTCACTCTCACGTCGCTTTCTGTCACTCGTAGACTAGAGATGGCTATAAAAAGAGAAATAAACGGCGAACCCCGAACTAAGGAACAGTTTTAACTAGGGAGGTAAAACAGGACCAAAAGCAGATACTTTGGAAAAGACGTCCGTTAAGCCATCATCAGTGCGAAAAATGTATTAAAGTATGCAACCTTGATGGCAAAAAAAAAATACTAAATATCCAATAATAACTAAAAATTTCAAAATTAATCAGAAACTTAAAACCAATCAAGGAGGCACACTCGTGCCTCTATAAAGAGGCGACACACGACAATGTTAAGCGATCTTCGGTTCCAGTGGTCGCAGAGGGATGGGGAGGGATGCATTTCGTAGCCCGAGCTCCAACTAAGAAACCTGCAAAATTTCATCCCCCTCCAACTTTTCCTTCATGGGGAAAATCTGGCCGAAAGTTTCGACCCGTCAACCCCAGCCCTCCTTTAACGTTGTCCGATCGGGCTGAAATTCACAAGTTAAGGTCCCCTAGGGCCCAGGAGCTTATCCGCGAAATTTCAGCTTGATCCGATAACTCCTTCCTTCCTGTTTTCCAGAAACCGCGCATAGCCACTTAAAATTCATTTACTTTTTTTTTCTAGACGCCTACAGGTCACATCCGACATCGGATCTGGGTGTACGAAGACTCATTCGATGCGGAATTCTCCGAGTAATTTTCCTGGAAAGTTTCGTAGGAAAATCTTAACCCCCCGAAAGTTTCGACCCTCCACCCCGCCCCCCTTTTAACGTTGTCCGATTGGGCTGAAATTCACAAGTTAAGGTCCCCTACGGCCCAGGAGCTTATCCGCGAAATTTCAGCTCGATCCGATAACTCCTTCCCTGTTTTCCAGAAACCACTCATTAGCTATTTAATTAACGGATTTCTCTCCATAAGAGCCCATGTTAATTTGAAATTTTTAAAAGTTATTGAGAAGTTATATTTACACACATGCAAGTTATTAGCTCAGTTGGTAGAGCGTGAGACTTTTAATCCTCGGGTCAAGGGTTCAAGTCCCTTACGGGCGGTTTTTTTTCACAACATCAAAAAAATTTTGATAACACCTGGACAGCTTATCATTTGAGAGATAACAGAATATTAGCTTCTTATGAGCAAAAGAAACATTTCGGTCATTCTATCTATTTTTTTTCTATTTTATACAATGATTTAAAAGCGGGGGGGGGGGCAGCCACCCAAGTTCCTCTCCTAATTCCTGTACGAGGAGTACAGGAATTATTAAATTACATCCACCATGGATTGTAGAAAAACGTACAGAAATAATATGAAAAAAACTTCGTTTTCTTAAAGAGTTAAAGAGGCTGCGTCCCAAAGTCGAACCTTAAAACGTACAGGAATTAGAAGAGGCAGTTGGGGGGCTGCCGCCCCCCAAACCCCCAGCTTTTAAAGACTCTTTTGTACAGGTTTTTTGTTTTTTTGCTAACCCCCCGCTCTTGGCTTCGGAAAGGCCCTCTTTTAATTAACAAAAAATTGAAATGAATGAATAATGGAATAACTTCGAAAAATGTTAAACACAAGAGGACAGGAGAACCATTGCGCCGAAACTAGTAATTAGTAACAATGAAGTCCCCCCACAAAAAAAACCTGTACAAAAGAGTCTTTAAAAGCTGGGGGTTTGGGGGGTGGCAGCCCCCCAACTGCCTCTTCTAATTCCTGTACGTTTTAAGGTTCGACTTTGGGACGCAGCCTCTTTAACTCTTTAAGAAAACGAAGTTTTTTTCATATTATAATAAAAGAAAAGCCACCCTCTTAAATGAAAAGCAGAATTGTGACTGAAAAAATGTGCGGTTGAAAACATATTCCATCAATGGTCCTTGATGCAGCTAATCTGCTTTCGATTTACTTGACCTCCATGAAGCTCTTTCCTTTGATAAAACGTCTAGATTATTTCTCAATAAATTCGTCTTAAATTCCAATTTGTGATGAATTGTGACATTTCAATAAATTTGTCACGAAATTATCTATTAATTTTCTTTGCAGAACTTTTGCACTTTTTTCTTTATTTTGCAAGTAATGTACACGGAAATTAAGTCAGCATTTGCTAAAATTGTGTTATTTGTTATATTGGGTTTTTCAACTTATCCTTTAGATCTGCTGAATTCTTTTTGTACAGCTTCTGCTTGCTCAAGATGTGTTGAAAAATTGTAGTCAGTACAGGGTTTTATAACCCACTTGAAAAGAAAGACGAAAACCTGACTTTGAAGGTGTTCGTCCTATTTCACTCACTCCCGTGTTCTCTAAACTATAAGAAAGATTCCCCGGAGACTGGCTAAAAGAAAAAATCTTGCCTCTTACTGAAGTGAGCCAATTCGGGTACCTCAAATCCACTTCTACTTCCCATTACCTTGTTTTTCTTATTGACTCAATTGGTGAAATTCTCATAAAACCTAATTGCTGGCTAAATGTAATTTTCCTTGATCTTCAAAAATCATTTGACCTTGTTAACCGCAATATTTTAGTTGAGAAACTTGTAACTGATTTTAATATTGATCCTTTGCTGGTTAAATTGGTTGCCTCCTTTTTATCAAATAGATCAAATGTAGTTAAATACCAGAATCATTATTCCATTCCCCTCCCTGTCCACAATTGAGTACCCCAAGGTACTCTCATAGGTCCTCTCCTTTTTCCTGTTATAATACATTGCCTCGCTAAGGAATTTCCCGACAGATGGAAATGTGTGCACCTAACGGTTGTTGAAACCTGCTATCGAAACATAGTAAGCAACCCTATGAGTATCCTGAATGATATTGCAGATGATGCTGCGGACTGAGACATGAGAGTAAACCCCTCTAAATCTATGATGAAGCCAATATGTTTTCTTAAAACCTCACCCCTTTTCCTCAACCCTAACCACCAGATATTTCTGTGTATTCCTTTAAATTACTTGGGGTTGCGCCCATTTCTCTCCTTAAGCTCTTGAAGAAATTTAAGGTCCCCCCCACTCTATTCTTTAACGGTCTATACTTCCTATCTATGCCTGCATCTTGAATATGCTTGTCCCGTTTGGCATCCTGGCATCTCCAGCGATGAATCAGAAAAAATCGAATCTATTCAAAAAAGAACCCTGAGAATAGTTTTTAAAGAAGCTAAGGTACCATACTCCCGCCTTCTAAAAAAGGACAAGCTGAAAACTCTTGATCATTGGAGAAGAATGACTAGGGAAGGATTTTGCCATTCTGGTATTATTGTTTTTGGCATTGTTTTGTCACTTTTTTTTTTTTTTTTTTTTTTTTTTTTTTTTTTTTTTTTTTTTTTTTTTTTTTTTATGACTCCGAAATGCAAATTTGGCCCTTCGGGGCTTTTAATAGAATTTTATTGAAATAAAAGTCTTATTTTAGTAAAAAAAAAAAGAACGAGGGATTCCTTCGTTCTTTTTTTGTGGGTAGTGATTGTTTACAGGTGAAAAAAAAAATCTAAGACTGGAGTAAATTTTCCTTCTTTAACGTTATATGTCCAAAACTTCCTCTTTAATTTTTAAGATTATAGAATCATTAACGGAATTTTCCGAGCTGTCAGGATCGAAGCAAAGTATAGAAAATGCATTTGATATAATCTCAAATAGAAAAAAGCGTAAATACACGTCTTTGTTACGCATGATGTAGCTCAAATGCTCCGACATTTGTTTTCCGTGAATCTAGAAATTAAATAAGGTTTGGGAATTATACAAATTTACCAAAAGATACAAAGCTAGAATGTACTGCATTGAATATTTATATTCTACTTATGAGTTTGGGAGAAGGGGTGGGTGGTTTGGGGCTTGAATGCTGGTTTTAGCCCAGGGGATAATTTCTTCCGGATTTTTCTTGAAAAAATTCTTTATATAGTGATATCCATGCAGCTAAATGTGGCTTTTGTGGCTGTTGATTCTTTAAACAAAATATAGTAAAATGCAAAATTTTTAAAAGTTTATAATTCTGGAAATCGGAATTTACCCCATAGAGCGAAGAGAAATGACCCCCCCCCCCCCATTTTTAAACTGATAATTTTTGATCTGTTAGTATGTATAATTGGTATTATCAATTTAAGATGTAAAGCTGACCGATTTTAGTGTCAGAAGGAACGTTCTGAACTTATATATAAATTTTGGCTGTGTTCTTCAGTTGTTCCTTCCTTTTCAGGGGAAGAGGATAAAACTTTGCTAAGTCCGCGACATATTGTTACTTCAATATTAAAATCTTGTGCTCAACGAATCAGTTCGTCCGATCCAGATATTGGAGCCTCGTCTGCTATGGAGAAATCACTTAAAGTCTCAACAAGGAGAGAGGTAGGATTCCTAAGACTATTAAGTTTGCCTATTTTTAGTGGCATTTGTACTGGCGCTTTTGAGGGACTTTTGAAAACCGGTTTCGTCTCTATAAGGAGGAAACAAGTAAAAAAAAAAAATGATAAATCGTGATTCTCTAATCCAGCAAATACCTACGGTTATGGCCTTGGGAAAGTACGGCCCGGTTTAGCTAGTTTAGGCACTTCCAGATAAGCTAGTACGATGAAATCCGGCAGGCATATCAGAGACCATACCAGATTAAACTAGAAAAAGTTTTTTCCTGGATTCGACCATATGGGTTGGGGTGGGGGGGTTGGGTTGACAGTTTATTCGGAAAAGTTATAAAAAATGAGGTATTTTTAACTTACGAAGGAGTGATCGGATCTTAATGAAATGTCATATTTAGAAGGATCTCGTAACTCAGATCTCTTATTTTAAATCCCGATTGGATCCAGTTCCATTAAGGGGAGTGTGGGGGAGGTGGAAATATTGGAAAACGCTTAGAGTGGAGAGATCGAAATGAAACTTGGTGGGTAGAATAAGCAAATGTCGTAGATACGTGATTGACGTAACCAGACTGGATCCGCTCTCTTTGGGGGAGTTAGGGTGGGGGGGGGGTCCAGTGCTTTTGCGAGTTTGCTGCTTCTAGACGTGCTAGAACGATGAAAATTGGTAGGCGTGTCAGGGACCTGAACAAGTTGACTTGATAAAGTCGTTTTCCTCGATTTGTCCATCTGGGGGGCTGAAGGGAGAGGAAAAATTAGAAAAAATCAGGTACTTTGAACTTACGAGTGGGTGATCGGATCTTAATGAATTTCGATATTTAGAAGGACCTCGTGTCTCAGAGCTCTTATTTTAAATCCCAACCGGCACTAAGCCTCTGATTTTCCTCAGAAATCAATATATTGATTCTTAGAATTTAGAATTTTTATATTGATTCTTAGAATTTAGAATTTTTATATTGATTCTTAGAATTTTGATGGAGCTCATGCCATATGAGCTCTTGGCTCTTCCGACCTTGTCACAAGTGCCATATGAGTTCTTAGCTCTTCTTGCAACAGAAATAAAACTTTAATTTTCTGTTCATTTTCCCCGCATCTTAATTCGTTCAAAAATCAAATTAAGATAATTGATGTTGGTTTTGCTCTCTTTTGCAAACTTCTTTAGATACGAAAAACAAATGATCTATCATTGAAATGGATGAAGAAAAAACTTGATAAAAACCAATCTGTGATTATATAATTAAAAGAGAGTTTTTAAGCGTCCATTGTTATATGATGTTTTTCCTATGTCAATGTATTATCTTGTGCAAAAATTTACTTTGTTTTGATCTCTTCATTGGAAAACGCCTTTGCTCATTTATGGCTCTACGAGTCTGCTATTTCTGGTATTGCTACTTCAGCAATCAGTATTTAGTGTAAGCGCACGGAAATTGAAGAGCTCAGGAAATTTCCTTAAAGGAAATTTATGGAAATGATCGTAGAGTGACTTAGATGCAAGTTGTGGTTACGAATGTGGTATAGTATTCTCCCACCTCAATAATGTAGGGTGATATAAAACATGCTTTCGGAAGCTAAATTTACGTTAATACAGAAGTATTTTGCTCTGTACTTACGCCTGGATGTGAGTTATGGAACCCACAGAAACGCTGAGAAATCTTGCCTAAAACAGCTGAGACTACCATCAGAGCTGGAAGACAGCTGACATCAGAGCTGGCAGAGCTAAGACAGCTGGCTTCCATCAGAATTTATATGGCAATATTGTTGGTATGAAAACTCCACTAAAATCTGTCTGTTAAAATTTAAATGTATAAACATTGGGGGTGGGGGTATGAAATAAGGCTACTTGTAATGCAAAATATTTTTTTCTGAAAATTTAAATAAAATCAGTTTAATTAAAATCAGTTTTAATGTTTAACAATGAAATTATAAGCTGTGGCTCTACGTCAGAATTGTCTAATCTGAGCTCCACCAAACTCATGGACGATCTAGTGGTCTACGATTTTTAAAGTGTGGTTCTGTGATTGCATTCTCGGAGTTAGGCGTGATTAGCTACTGAATTTATTAAACCTGGTTTTATTGAAGAATTATTATTGAAACCATACCTGAAAAATTGCCCAATTTTTTTTAAAAGTTTTCCCTTGGGGACATAGTAACTGAAAATTTAAAAACCCGTTTAAAAAAAGCCATCAAGTGTGGAAAAATCACCACGAAGCTGATTCAGGAATTTTAACTATTAGTTTGATTAAACTTGATGATGAAGTTTTATGTGAAAACAAATTTGTTGGAATTTAAAAAATAATAGCCTGAAACCCCACAAAAATAGTGTCGAATTAAATTGGAGACAGTAAGTTTAGAATCGTAGCCACATAGCCACCTTTTTTACATGGGATGTAGAGGTTTGCCTTTTTTTCCAATTGCTGCTAGTGGGGCGCTGAAACATCATAAAGAGGTGTTTTAGCCTTTTTTAGTATTCATAACATATTTTTATTCGTTTTCCAGCTACTTGACGATAAACGTAGGTCATCAGTATCGAGCACTCAAAGTAGCTCAACTGGTACTGGTCATGGTAGTGTACAGTCTCTCCCTGAATCTGCAATATCTACATTGGTTGGAAGTACAACGAAATCTTCTCAGATCAGTGGAACGGGCTCGATATCTTCGAGGAAAGAAGGCTCCGTAGCGCGAATATCACAGCTCTTAGCCTGGGAGTTTGCCCAGGGTCAGAATCTTTCGGCTATGACTTCGAACAAGCTGAAGAAACATGAGGCGGATCTCAAGGTTTTTCTCTTGACATCTTTTTATTTGAATTACCAACTGATTACCAACTTAATTAGAATTACGAGCTTCATTAGAATTGCCAACTTAATTAACAAAGAAACATGACGTGGATCTCAAGGTTTTCACTTGACATCTTATTATTTTAATTACCAACTTAATTACCACTATCAACTTGAAAACCGATTAACTACCAAGTTAATTACCAAAAAAAATATGAAACAGATTTCAAGGTCTTTTTCATGACATATTTTTATTTTATTTACCAACTGATTATCAACTTAATTACCTTTACCATCTTAATTACCTAAGAAACATAAAGTGAATCTCAAGGTTCTTCTCTAGACATCTTATTATTTTAATTACCCACTGATTACCAACTTAATTACCACTACCAACATAAAAACCAATTAATTACCAAGTTAATTACCAAAGAAACATAAGGCAGATCTAAAGGGTTTTTTTTTTGTTTTTTTTTTTAATTCCAAGTATTCTTGTTTTATTATATTAAGTTGACTGTTTGATTCAAAGAAAGGAAGGGTTTTTAAAAAAAGAGGCAAATACGATTTGCTTTATTTTTTTATTACAGAAAACAAAAGATATGCAGAAATGCAGATCTCTGCCATATATCCAACATTCCTTATCAGAAAAAAAACTGAATAAAATGTAAAAATTACTTACAATTAAAAATTAATTCCATAATACTACAAATTAGCAGAATTGTTGCAAGGAAATTTTGTCCATGGGGATGCAAGTGCTACCAAGAGTTTTGTTTTCTATCCAAGATGATTACCATTACCAAAAGAGCGTTTTTCATTTCTCCTTTTGGATTTCTTTTTTTATCTCCTTATCTCCCAGGGAGTTACCTGGATACGCTCGGTTAATTGTAGTACAACCATAATTTAATGATAAAGAATTTTAGTAGTTAATCACATTTTTGCCTCCTGAGAATATTTACATTTCTCACAGTTCTTGCTCAATTACTTTCGCAGCCTCCATCCCTGTCGCAACTTAGGAGAGTTTTAATCTTTTTGTTATTATAATATCCCTAACGTACACGAGGTGATGGAGAAACACATAAAAAAAGAAATTTTTAACAAAACAAAATTTGGCCTAAAATCACTTACACTTCTCAGTTGTTTTTTTCAAAGTGTATCATATATATATATATATATATATATATATATATATATATATATATATATATATATATATATATATATATATATATATATATATATATATATATATATATATATATATATATATATATATATATATATTATATATATATATATATATATATATATATATATATATATATATATATATATTATATAATATATATATATATATATATATATATATATATATATTATATATATATATATATATATATATATATATATATATATATATATATATATATATATATATAATCTGGTGCAGCAAAAACAAATAAAAAAGATAAATACAAAAAAATAACAATCTGCGATAAAGAAAAAGAATCGACCAAGACAAAATAAAAATATTAACTTGAACATTTTACTTTGTTTATACATTAATTCAAATATGACCCAAATCTGGTGTCAATGTACTTGTAAATATTTGCAAAACCTAGACTTTTTTAACAGAAGAAATCAAATCATCGTTATTTATGGCATTGTTGCCCTCACCCCTCATCCCCTTTAATATCCTACCTAACATGCTACTATGCAAATTCGGTAGCAGAGTGATCTAGATGGCAGTTATGCTTCTTTTATAAGTTTAAGCTCCTTTTCACCTTCCTACTACATTTTATCTTTAGTTTTCTTATGATAAATAGGCAATTTGGCTTTTGTGCTGTTGTCAGGGGATTAGATTATGGAAATATATGCTGACGATTACGATGGTGATGACCGATATTCTTGCTGCACATTTTCAACATCTAAGATTGAAGCATCAGAAAATTTTCTTATGGGGGTAGGGGTATCGAAACCACCAAAAAGTGGAGTCATGGAGGATTTATAATGTTTCAAGAGAGAATGGGTCCTCTGGAACCTGTTTGGACCATATTTCTTGAACAGTTGCCTTAAACAACCTGTAACAGAAAAGTGAGATATCGCAAGCGAAGCTAGGATCATATTTAAAGAGGGTCAGATTTCTTGGGATGTGGCTGAAAAAGTGTTGGGTTTCTGAGCAATCTACCAATCCAGTTTAAGATTCCTGCGATAACAGGAGACGCGTACAAAAAAACGTAGACTGCTATGAAAGAAATCGTTACCATGTTTGGAATGAGAGGGGGGAAGGGGGCTCCAATGAATCTACCTGCCTTAGTACCTAGCTCACATCTATGCTATTTAACCGTTTCATTGTAAATAAAAAGGGTTTTTCATGGGGGAATAAACTTTTCGTATTGTAGGCTGCCTTAGAAAGTGAGCTTGAGCGTCAGAAAAAAGGCGCCGAATTGCGTTTACTTGAAAAAAAGCAGATAGAAGAAGCTTTTGAAAAAGCTAAAATGGATATGGAATCAGAGGACTACTTAGATGTCATTGCTGATGACCCTGCAGGTAAATATCTACGTTTAATATTTCTCATTCTTTATTTCTCCTTTCTTTACATCGTCTTCTTTTTTTATCTCCCACTCTTTCTCTCTTTCTAGTAACTTATTATTGGAATGTTTATTCCAAAGGAAAGAGATATATTTTACCCTGGGTGAAAGCCTATTGACTCTCTCTACGTGACATGTCTTATACCTTGCTTAAATGCAGGATGAAATGGAATTATATCACTTTAAGGATTATTTATTACTGTAGAGTGCATTATAATATATATTGTACCCCTAGTTTTCTATACGATAAATTAAAAGGGGGTGCTCCACCTGGGAACGAACCTTTTGATTTTTGCATTCTATCGTCTAATTCAAATTATTGCATTGAAGTGTTTGCCTGTGAAATATCAGCAATTCATAGCTGAAGGTCCTGTCTATGAGCGACTTTGTTTAGTAGAATTAGGATTTCGAATCGCTTAGTCAAAACAGCTGTAATAAACACAAAGAAAGTGGAATGGAGTAAATGTAAATTACTAAATGTAATTAAAGTAAATGTAATAAAGTGTAAATGTAAAGTCTAAATGTAAATTTAAATAAAGTGGAATGTAAAGTAAATGGAGCGTTGTTTTTACAACTACATCGTAGAATATTTCATTAACTTGTTATAAACACTTTAAAAAATGCAACCAAAGAGTTACTGAATCTCTTCATGCAATTATTTGGCGAATCGGCAATGAATAGTTATAGAATACAGAAATTTACTGTGAAAAAAATAGAAAAAAAATATAAACAAAAAAAATAGAAAAAAAAACTTTAACGATGGAATTGGTGCTTTATCACGCACACCAGCTTCCAGATTAAAAAAAGATTGTAAAATAAGATTTTACAAACCTAGTCCCTCATTATCACTGAAATTCTCCAAACAAATTTCTACGTACGAGTCTATATATATAAAATCACTTCGCTTCTAAAATAAGATTTTACAAACCTAGTCCCTCATTATCACTGAAATTCTCCAAACAAATTTCTACGTACGAGTCTATATATATAAAATCACTTCGCTTCTAAAAGTTTGATTTTGACTGGCTTAACGCACAGGCCTAGCTTCAACTTTAAATCCCTCCAAATGATAAAATTCTGTGATTTAAAATAATTTGTATTAAAATAATATATAATAATAAAAAATATATACGAACTTGATTGCCTGAATCCAATGTCCAAAATAAAAAATAAACATTAAAAGATCAAAATGCACACAATTATTCATGAAGGCTAGAAAGCAGACGGAATTAAGCAAGTCACTTACATATAACGTATATCTTCAGATATGAAAACTATTTCCTCCTTTTTGGCATTGGTTGGGGATTTAAGATTCTTGAAAGTTTGTCGCTCATTTTTGGAACATACACTCAAAGATTGAAGTTCTTCTTATCAGCCTTTAAAGGGATACTATCGACTGGACATGTGAGGCTAATGCATCTTTAAAAAAGCAACCTAATTTCTTCATGGAGTATGCATCTGACTTTAGTTTGTTTTTATGTTTTCTCTCTTTCGAGTGTCCACACGGGATGACAGGTGGTAGTAATATACGATATTGCGAACTTAAGCAAAAATTGGCCAAAGTAGACCAACAGCTGTAATCAGATCTCACTTAACCAGAACAAAGTCCTGGTTGAACTTCGTTGAAGTAAGGATACTAGGGCTGTTTTAATTTTTTTTTTTTTTTTTGAAACATTTTAAGTTTTAATTTTCACATTTTGATGTATATATTTATATATATATATATATATATATATATATATATATATATATATATATATATATATATATATATATATATATTTCTGGTGTTATGCTGAAGACGCCCCTTGGACATAGAGCCGAAATATTCACTGAATTGAATTCCACTGTCTTGTCAATATTTCAGTTAAGAGTCAAGCTAAATGCAAAATTACTATGCCATCTATTAGATGGTGTTAATGCAAAGGTGGGGTTGTGATTTTTTCAGTAGTTGTCAGTTAGTTAATATATTCTTGTTCGGGTCGCTGGGTAGTGTAACTCATATTAACCTGACAGAATAGGGAAAAATCTCTTCAAACAAAAATCATGGAAAGGCGTGATTCTGGTTGGTATATCTACCTAGAATTGAATTATTGAAGCGAAAACTGCATATATCTTAAAACGTACATTAAGAATTATCTCGTGTACAGAATTTGCAGATGTAGAAAATTGGAGATGTGAGAAATTGGAAAGGAATAAAATCAAAATAGTCAAATTAAAACCCCCCTAGTTCTTAGACTAGAAATGTCCAATAATTGTTGCAGTAATTATTTTTAATCTCTTCGCTTCATAAGTACAGAAATCATTCCCATTTGATTTTGAGAAGAATCCTAGTCACCTTTTTTCTTAAGAAGCAACAATAACGGAAACTCTTTTCTCATAGTTTTCGGTCAAGTTTCTAAATTTTGAACTTGCCCCCTCCCCTCGACCCTATTGACATTTCTGTTTGGAGAACCCATTCAATGCTGCATTTAGTCTTTTTGAGAAGTTCAGCGTCATCCATGTTAGCTACAGCCTTACCAATCACGTCTTTGATTTTGATTATTATTCAGCCATAGGTTCTAGTTCCCTTATTCTTGTATTTTTGCATTTATTTTCTGGCTGTTCAAACATACATATGGGTGTGATTGCTGCCTAAAATGTGTTTTCTTATGTTTTTTATTTTCAAATTGTTTCCCCTCCTTCTTTTTATTACGGATAATTTTTAAAATTCCCAATTTTAGTTGAATGGTCTCCACACCGATTTTCTTGTTAAAGATCGTGATGTGATGCTAAAAGGTGAAGAGGAGCGTCTTATGATGAAATATTTGTTTTCTTTTATTATTTCATGATGCGGTTTCCCCATGGTTTCTTGGGATTTCTGGAAAAAGTAGGACATTTATTAAGAATCTAGATACATGTGTGAAGCCTTTTTCGGGGGATTTTACAGCATGCAATTATCCGGTCAAGTCACTGCCCAATTATTAACCCATTTTCTGTCTAACATTTTACCCTCTTTGAAGTAATTAGCAATTGTACTGTTTTTTTTTTTTTTTTTTTTTTTTTTTTTTTTTTTTTTTTTTTTTTTTTTTTTTTTTTTTTTTTTTTTTTTTTTTTTTTTTTTTTTTTGTAAAGAGAGTTTGCTTTCCACAGCAAAATAGAATTATTTTTGATATTAGGGCGTTTATCCTCCCTTTTCAGGATAAAGTACAGCTTTTAATGGATCAATTTTGGAAACTATCATTTGTCATTAAAATCTACGTTTTTGCAATAGAAGAACTATCCCCCACAGCACCCATATTGTACTGTTGACCCTAAAATTTCTCTTTCAGTGGGAAATAATGGATTAATCACTGGTTCTAAATTGCTATGCACATAACCTGAGCCTAAAACGTACTTTTGAGGCTTCAGTCTTCTTCCCTCCATCCGCTACAATACTAAAGATTAAAGTTAATCTGTATTTTCCGATATATGTGGTTTTTGCATTACTAAATAAAAAAAAAGTGTTACTTTATATCTGCTGTTTCGAGGGTATTGCCCCCCCCCCCGAAAAAAATTTATATATATATATATATATATATATACTCCCATCATATATATATATATAAATATTATATATATATATATATATATATATATATATATATATATATATATATATATATATATATATATATATATATATATATATATATATGCTGGCTATAGTTTATGAAATGGGAGTTTTTTTTTTGTTTTGTTTTTTAAATATAGGTATATAAAGTCAGAATATTCGTCAGGTTTTATACATTATCTATACAAATAAGATTCTTTGCTAAGTCCACTATTTTATTAAAAGTTTCGCCCTTTTTCCAGTTTTTTATTTAATTTTTATTGCAAATTGAAAGGCAGCGTTGTATAAGGAATTATTTAGTCTAGTGGCATTCTTTTCAGTTCGTCTAGCGTATTATTTCATTTCCAATCTGTGTTCGTACTTGGTAGGGAGGAAGAGGTGAATGTCCAACTGTAGGAATTTCAGTCCAAATTATATGGCAACAAAGTAATTAATTAATGTTTCCTTATTTTTAGGCTAGAAACTTATCATCCACACTCATATAATCTTTACTCATTGGAATTCTTTTATTTCTATTTAGGACGAATTGTAACGCATTTATCTTTTGGCCAAAAGTAATAAAAGTGCTTCGATTCCGGCTGTATGATATACTTTTATTCTTTAAGCACGAAATGAAAGCTATAAACCCAACTAATATACTTATAATGTGTCTTGTGTTTTGTCCATTGTGAAAGTTTGACATTGTGATTCATCTTGCTTGGGATCGTTCAAAAGGTTTTGTGTAAGATTTTTTGGAAAAGTCATATTAACATCGCATCCTCTCAAATAAAGCATGTTTTAATTGTTTGAATTCGTTTGCTACTTTCTTTCTTGGTTTCAAAGATATTTCGAATTTTTGTTTTTGTTGTTTTTTTTTCCAATACGCGTCCCTTTTTTCTCAGTTACAGGAAAAGTTATAAATCGGATTTTTTATTTATTGTTTATTAGCTGTCTAATAAAACCTTCCTTTTAAAAATAAATCCATCACAATAAGAGTTTAAAAAAAAATGCCCTTTAAAAATATAGCTTGCGTAACATACCGTCTTTTCAATAATCGCTGCGAATTTTGAGAGGCTTAACCTAATGTTAGCTACATCTTCTGAAAAACTGTTGCATGTAGAGCAATCACGAACCAGCTTAAATTATTATTCTGGTATAAATATGCAATTTGTGTGCCGGCATCATTTTAATTACTATGAGCATATCGATTTTATTGTAATTTTATGATCCAAATTTCACAATGCAGTTTTTATTATCAGACCTGAAGAGCCTTTTTTTGTTCCCAATTCAAATGCTCCAAAGATCTCAGGAAACCTTTGCTTGTTAAATACATAAAGCTTGTGAAAACGCGTGCTGTCTGTAGTCTGGTTAAAATTAAAATATCAAATTGTAACAACGTTTTGTTGTTCGTTTCTTTGAAGAAACAGATACAGTCATTCACGTATAATTCATCTTAAAATGAACACTTCATGAGACATATTTCTTTAAAAAAAAATGTGCCTGTATGGTAGAGGCTAATGACAGATATATATATATATATATATATATATATATATATATATATATAAATATATATAATATATATTTATATATATATATATTTATATATATATATTTATATATATATATATATATATATATAAATATACATAATATAAATATATTAAATATATAAATATATATATATATATATATATAAATATATATATATATATATATATATATATATAATAATAATATAAAAAATATAAAAGTGACATAATAAACGTAAAATATAAATATGTTATAAAATGAGGTTAAAAAATGACATTATATAACAATGGACTCTCGAGTTCTGAAATAGATCCGGGTTTAAATTATGCAGTTTAGATTATCCAACCAGACAAATCTATTTTGGCTCAGGTGCTTTAGATGCCGTAGGAAACCTTTGCTTGTGTCACATGAAAAGAGGATGGAGCTTGAGAAAATGCGTACTGCCTCTGGTTTATTATAACATAACAGGTATGTGGCTCAAATGAAGAGGATTAGAATAAAGCCAAACTTAACAGGGATTTTTTTCTGCAGTTCGTATTTTTTATAAACCTTTAATAGCGCATGTAAATATACAGATTAAAGTAATTCCTCTTTTTCACTTTGGTTAAGCTATGTTTAGACTTATATACAACTTTATATAGGCTTATATAGAGACTAAAGATTAAAAATAGATTATTATCATAGTTTATATTATAGTGTTTAGTGTAAAGAGTAAAAGAGAGAGCACTTTTCCCTGGTAAAAAGTTTTCTTTCATCGGTTTTTGTCTGGGACATTTTGTTAGCCAGTCACAATATTCCTTAAGTGCACCCCCGAAAAAAGGGCCAAGAACCCTGTCCCTTTGAGATCTAATTGGTTAGCAACTAATAAGGATGAAAAAAAAAACTAAAAGTGTCACAAGATTTTTTTTTGGAAGTAAACTCTGCTTTACCGTGCTAAGTGCATATCGATTCTTAAAGTGCATATCGATTCTCTGTTGATTTGTCTCATTTTGTATTGATGACAAATATAATCAAATTTTCATTTCGATTTATTTTTAAGAGAAATTAATTTTCGTCGGATCAATTTATTATTCATGAAAAAAAAATTGAATTTTATAAAATTTTATTTTTCCTAGCTCCTGTGAATCGATCAGCGAAATCAGAAAAAGATTAACAGAAATAGGAACGAAACAACAAATACATGATTTACTTGTTATCTTGTTTATGCTTGGTTTTTCCTGTATTTATTGTCTTTATTATTTTTCAGCTGTGAGGGTAGCAGCACCTGACTTTACCCAGGGCCTGAAAAGTCTGAGCCTTCAAAGTGACGAGGACAACCCGCCAACCACCACCCAGTCGTCCTCACAATCTGACTCCTTTCACTTCTCAGATAATTTAAAAATTCCGGATAAGTTCAGCCAATCCGCAGATCAAGTGATGCTCTACATCGATGAAGATCTGTCAGAGAAACGTAACCAACCGTCACCAGCAAATTCTTGCCCATTGTTGTCCCCAAATGTGATTCCTGATAGTCGTTATACCCCAGTGCGTAACATTGGATCCTTTCGTTTTTGCCCGAACGACCAATCAACGCCTGTGGAAAAAGAGAACGTTGTCTCACCGAAGAGATCTCAAATACCAGTGCAAAGCAGAAGTGGCCCTCGGAGAGTGGTTGAGACTAGAATGATGTCTACCAGTCTACCCCAGCCTTTGAGGACATCACAGCTGCGAAGGACTACCACAGCGCCTTTATTAGACAGAGTTTGTGCAGATAGCAGCTCTAGTTCTCTCTCAGCTGCAGCATCGCCCTTGTCATCCAAGGTAATTTATAGCAAATATTTTCTCCTCTTGTTTTGCTGACTGTTTCATGATAAGCAGAAAAGAGAGTGCAGTGTAGATGTAAAAAGTAGGGTAAACGCAGATGTAAAGAAAATTTGTTAGATGTTTTTCAGGGGAACTGACTAGGATAATTTTATGGACTGGTTCCACTAACCCTATTAGAGCCAACGCTGTAGCGTTGGCTCTATTAAAGAGCCATAAGCCTTCAATGTATGTTTTTCTGAGAGCCACTTTGTGTGGATAAGGTGGTCGTAAAAAACTTCGGAGGGAGCTCATTCGACTTGAAATTGAAAATTTGTGTGCCATTTTTGACAGTCAGAAGTGATGGAAGGGTGATTATACTCCCTCCCTCGCCATTGTTATTCCGGTCCCCCCTCCTTCTCTATAACTTCCGAAGACATTACGTCAAAGTTGAGATAGCCATTTGGTTCAAAACCATCGAAAGTTCCAATGGAATGTATATGGGAATGACATAATCCTCCACAAGCCCTGCAGTAAGAGCCGTAAATAATGCAAATTGTCAATTATTTAAACATTTGTTTTATTATGGAAAAGGGAACTGGTGCTATGTTTAAGAAACTTCTAAGGGTAATAAGTTGAAACTGACAACATCTAGGTTGTCAAAAGGATACATCTGCAGTATGTCAGGTACAGTTACGGGTATTAAGTTGAAACTGTCAGTGGCTGTTGACAGAAACGTTGAACTGAATTAAAAGACGCTGTATCCAAGCAGGGTGTCAAAAGATCGTATCTGCAATACCTCAGGAGAAGCTACGGGTATTAAGTTGAAGCTTGGTGAGAATGTTGAAGGGGATGTTGAACTAAATCGAAAGACATTATATGCCTCCATTGTGTTTTTGTATTTTTAGTATCTCAGGAATAGCCAAGGATATTAAGTGGAAACTTTAGGAAAAGTTGAGGTGGATGTTGAACTTAATTAAAAGATATTATGTGCGTCCAGGTTTTTAAAAGGCTTTATCTGCAATATGTCAGGACTGTAAGGAACACAGTTTGACATAGTCTCTTCTAAAGTCCAAGGACTGATATGCCTTCGTAAAATGTATTACGATTTTTAAAATTTATTAATTCCATATAAACATTATCGCCTTCTACTTCTATATTGCCCCAAAGCAGACGTCCTCAATGAACCATCATCTCTTACCCAAATAAAGTCGCAAAAACTTAACTGTCTTAACAATTTATAGAGTTCTTAAATCCTGGTATTTTTCGGCTTAGATATATATATATATATATATATATATATATATATATATATATGATAATGTTTTCATCTGTCCTTGAACTCCTTTTTCTGCCTGAATAAGTTCCCCCTGTGGCTTTAGAACATAAGTCTTTTACAGTCCTATGCTCTCTGAATTTCGTAACCCAACTAACAATCGTTGATTTTGGTGGAAAATTGCGACAATGGAAACGTTTTCGAAACTGAATCTGTACACTGGTATGATTTTGTCGCAAAACAGGTCTTCAGGGAGAATAACCTCTGCTGATTTGTCGAAGACATTTTGCACCTATAGCTGCAAACAATCATCCATAGGTTTCACCTTTCACGTCCTGCAACAGAAAAGACATTCGTAAAAAATGGATTTTTTATCGAATAAAATCTAGGTACGCATCTTTTTGGTGTATATATATATATATATATATATATATATATATATATATATATATATATATATATATATATATATATATATATATATATATATATATATATATATTTCAAGAGTGGCTTCGCCGCCGGGCCTTGGCACTCGGCGCGTGCCAGGCTTCTGTGTATGGACTCTCATTTTCGCTTGTTTTCTAACCGCAAACAATTTGAGACAATTTGCTGTCTTTTTATACTGATTCTATTCTTATATATTTGATTGTACAAGCAAGTGCGATTTCTAACAACAATATTTACTAAACTTCAAACTTTTGGCTTTCTTTATTAAGGTTTATAAATTGTTGTAATCTCATGTTAAAATAGATACAAATATTTTTGCAATTACCAGCCGCCTGACCCCGACACTCGGCACGCAGCAAGCTTCTATATATGGATTATCATTGTCGCTTGTCTTCTAACCGCAGTTGATTTGGTGTCTTTTCATACAAAAGTCTTTTCAAAGATATTTGTTTATTAAATCAAGCTTTGTTTCTAACAACGATATCTACTAAGCTTCAAACTTTTGATTTTCTTTTTTAAGGTTTTTCTAATTGTTGTAATCCCTTGTTAAAATATATACAAATATTTTTGCCATTACCAGTGTTTTGCTCTTTACGCAATTTAATGTCTTTTCGTACTATAATCTATTCAAAGAAGTTTGATTATTACCACAAGTCCGATTTCTAACAATGATTTCTATTAAGCTTCAAACTTTTGTTTTCTTTTATAAGGTTTTTGAATTGTTGTAATCGCTTGTCAAAATATATGCGAAAATTTTTGCAATTAAAAGTTTTTTGCTCTTTAAGCAATTTATTATAAACTTCTCCATACATGAAAATCTTGTCAAAACATCTTGTGAAAATCTTGTCATATATATATATATATATATATATATATATATATATATATATATATATATATATATATATATATATATATATATATATATATATATATATCCTTAAACTATGGCTGACTTAGGTAGACTTTTAGGAAAGACTAAGCGCTGCACGGTTAAGGTCCAAGACACTCACACATAGGCGCCCAATCCGACGTGGTGTATACACATTGAACATTTTAGGGTCTTCGCATTGCATTAAATAATAATTCCATCTGTAGTATAGGCTGAAGGGGGAGGCTGGTGTGGTAATGGATTGGCTTGTCTGAAAGAAATATGTCCGTAGGGTCATTAAAGTGTTTCTAAATGCTTTTATGATTTCAGATTGTGAGGCAAAGCACTTTCGATTCTGCAAAAGTTACTGGTGCATCTCAAGACAAAGATTTTGCTTCCAAAGACGATTGTAGTCCCTCCGGAAAAGGTCAGTTCTATTTTATTTCTTTTTAATTGGCATTTTTCCCATTCCGTAGGGTATTTTTCACCCTTAAATGTCCAAAGGTAGAATAAAATAATTGCATAGTGTATATGTTTTTTGTGGACCCGTCGAGAGGAGCTAATAAAGAAAAAGAAGACTGGATCGAATGACGTTTAAAAAGAGGCTAGAATAAAATTGCTTATTTGTAATATTGACAATATCTACAGTTGGATCTTAAAGTAAGCCAAGTCCTAAAAAAGCTAAATAATTTCTAAATGAGGCAAAGTTTCAGCATTTAATCAGCGCTAGTTCAAACTCATTCTTAGGCCATATTGAATGAATATTGGGTCATACAGGGTTTGAGTTAAATGAGGTTGGGTTGAACGGGGGTTGAATTGCATGGAGCTTGAGTTGAATGGGGATTGAGTTATACGTGAATTAGGTTAAACTGGCTAGATCAGTTGAGGTGAACGGGGTTGAGTTACACACATAACAAACACGAAACAAATCGATTAAGAATTGGCTATTATAAACTAATCGTAGTGCTAAATCGGTTGAGGTCGAATGTAGGGTGACCTTTTTAGCCAGCATAAGTAATACTGCGCAATAAGAAAAGACTTTTTTAATTTTTTTTTACATTTCTTTATATATATATTTCCATCCCACTGTGTCCTGCCTATCGTCTTTTATCTCTGGAAGGAAAAGATCTTAGTCAACATCGAACAAGCAATTTATGAGTTCTTTTACATTTGTGCTTTCATTTGTTGTTTGTACGAATAAATTCTGAAGAATAATATACTATTACAAACTTTTCATAGGGTTAGATAACCCAAGATTGACACACAAACTAACTCTCCTCTGCTCCACCCTAATGCCTCGCAATATGTTTTCAATCTTTTTAAGTATTTTCTATAGTCTCTCCAAGCCCAATAAAGGACACCCTTGCTCTTATCATCGTGTGGAAGAAATACATCTTATTCAGCAAACTTCTGAGAATAGCCTAGGATTACGTCCAGGCATTATGAGGAGGGGGCGTCCGAGATACAATTAAATTGGAAGCCACTCGGTAAATCCAGTGGATAGGGATTTTTGAATGAAGTTAGATTTTGTTATTATAGTATTTAGTTCATAACAGGACATACGTTCGACTATCAGCTATTACCCTTTCAATATAAAGGCTACACAGTTGATGAATATGTTAGGATTTTTCTTCTTTTTTTATTATTTGCGGAACAATGATTATATCTTTGTTTTTTAGGAGAAAAATTTTATGGAGAAAAAGAGCTGATCGTCCGTCAAATAGAGACATCTCATCAACAACCTGTTCTCGAAACGAGTTTAGATGAAAAACTATCTTCCTACAAGGTAATGTATTTATCCTTAAATGAAAGCAATGCTGTTGCTAGGGTGCTTATATTCTTAAGGATCCAGAGAGTGCATCCTTGTACATGGTATGCGATTATTTATGGAGAATCTAGTGTGAGGGTATTTAGAAAGATGTTTTAAAGATCCAACTATTAAGAATGGAAACAGGCGCTAGTGTAGAAAAGAACAATCACGGGGCAATTGTTGCGTAGGTTAAATAAAGCAGAATTCTGTCGCTTATCTACTATGTTCATGCTGGATTTTGACTTAAAATTATTCTTAAAAACCAAAAAAGAATAATGATTTCATTATTACAAAGATATTTAAACTTTTATTTAATGTTTTTGGAAATTTTTGTTTAATGAAATCGCCAGACACTACTCGGTCAGTGGCGGCATTAGTTTTTGATCTATTACTATTCATAAATAACCATGATCTAGCGTTTCTTGTTCTTTGCAACATGTACATGTATAGCAGCTTGACGTTCTCCTTGTCAATAATACTTCAGAAGCACAAGGTAATCTTCTCTTTATAACATTACTGTGTAATGACAGTATGAAGAAATAACGACAAGTTCCGCTCAAAGAAATTAAGGAGAGTAAAAAAAGACAGACAGAGAGAAAGAGAGAGAGAGAGAGAGAGAGAGAGAGAGAGAGAGAGAGAGAGAGAGAGAGAGAGACAGACAGACAGACAGAGACGTGGAGGGCCTAGTACGAGCATATTTTAAAGATATTATACCGAGTTGATGTAAAGCTCTGTTTGTGAATTACTCTTAGTAAGTACAAGAGTTTCAAACATTTCTTTTAGTATTGCTTTGTAATGGCATTATAAAAAGGTTTTTATAAGATAGATTTGATAGAAACAAGGAGTGGAAGAGAAAAAAAAGTTTGCTCTTGAAAACTATAAATTTTTGACAGCAAATTCTTTCTAAAAGCTCTTGATGGTAAAGTGCCAACTCTGTTTGGCTGTTCTGTATTGGTTGTTTTATTTACCTCTCATTCTTAGAAGGGGGTTGTCAGGGCTCTTGAGAGCTTGTAAACTTATTTAATGGGTCCCTTTTCTATCTTGTTTGCAACGGCAGTTTCTGTTTGTTCTCAGGGAAAAAACAATATAAAAATATTTAATGAAACAGGTCAATTTGATCAGTAGTTTGTCCTGTTCATATGCTTTAAGTTTTTTTTTAGTCACCTTGAATCATATTTCCCAGAATGAAAGATGCAGCCCCTGTGGGAATTAAAGTTGTTGCATGGAACAGTAGTACTCTTGACATAAGTGTCCATGTGGCTAGGGCAGATCGTACTTTCCTGACCCCCCCTCCTCCTTTTCGTAAATAGGTTCTATTCATGCCTATTGCTGTAATTTCTGTGTGTTCTATTTTTTACTATTTTTTTAGTCCCGCCTTTATTCCACTCAGCAATGTTATATTCGTGTTTTAAATTTATTATTTTTAGCGTCTAAGAAAAAAGAGCTATTTGGCTCTATGATTCCTTTCAACCACATAAAAACCTCTTCTTGGGGTTCATCATTACCCCTTCATTTTATTCAAGAAAGAGAAAATATTGAACTCTTTCTTCTTGGAAACGCTCCTTTTTGGTAATTATTTGGTAAAATCGTGCCTCATTCATAAGAATATTTGGATCACATAGCATGTAGATGGTTTCTTTTTGTCATTCCTAGAAAACCAAAAATCCTCACTAGCCTACCTCCTTCCTCTCCCAATATGTCAATTCTATTTGCACCCATGATGGCAATAATGGTCATTTTCAATTTGTTTAAAAAAAATATGTAAATCATATAAGCATGATTATATAACCCTCGGTCAAAAATGTTTCTTTTTTTGTAGGAAAACCAAGATCCCGACCAAACTCTGTTGAAATGTCTTTCTCTGTCAGAAGATCGTCGACGACTAAACGACGTCCGAAATCGAGACCCAAAAGTTCGACGTTCCAATTCTTTAACAAAAGATGAAAAAACAGAATCGAACAATAAAGCTCGTGAGTATCACCGGCGCACCGACTCAAACCGATTGCACGAAAATCGACACTCCCGCAGTCTAAGAGTCCGTGGTACAAGGGACTCAGGTCTAAAACGCAGACACACAGTGGGTGGAACTCGGGACTTCGATAAGGTTCGGTTTCGTTGGATGGTTTACGAAAAGCCTAATACGGAGGAAAAAGTTTCTGCCTGGGATCAACTTCAACCTTTAGTGAACGATGAGGATTTGAATATCGATCGGACTCTTCGGGCTTGGATGAGAAAAGAGAGGTTAAGGACTAGTAGCCCTGAACTTATGAGAAAATCGGACACAATTGTACCAGAGCCGTCAGCTGAAAGCTAGTTCGTTTATCTTTTTTTTTTAAGTGTGCAATAATCTTTGATTTTACGGATGACAGCACTTATTTTGTTGCAATTTTTAACTGCGAAATCATGGTGGTCTATAGTTTTAAAGCGATTTTTTTTTCTTTTATATGTTGGCCGGGAAACATAGTAACGTATGTAATATGGTATTGAAAAAAAAAACAACAACACAGAATTGACTAATAAAAAAAATGTTAAAGTTTAAAACTTATATTACAATTTTATATAAATGGTAGTTATCACATGGGTTGTATCCATTTTAATAAACTAATGTTTGAACAAAATTGCTGAGGGGGTGGCATCTCTCTAAAAAACCACAAGAGAGTCTACTCCATCCAATTACTTCCAGATCTTGTTTATTAGTTAAATTTGCTAATTTCAATTAATGGCTCCCGTTACTATATATATATATATATATATGTATATATATATATATATATATATATATATATATATATATATATATATATATATATATATATATATATATATATATATATATATATATATATATATATATATAACATTAAATGTTAACGCCAATGGCGTTAACATTTGGCGTTAAATGTTATGGCGTTTTGCAACGCCACTTAAAGAAGTGACGTTGCAAAAAAAGGAAAAATTTGAAATTTGGGAGGTTATTTTTGAAATTTTAATATTGTTTTATATGACCTTGTTACTAACATGGTTGCCCAACATATCTGAAGAAAATTCTTTTTAAGTTCTTAAAAAAGTCATTATCATAAGTGTATGTAAGTCTTTTTCTTTGAATTTTTTTTACTCCAGGAGGCTAGAGGTCATAATTGTGACCGTCTGTGCAAGTAAAGGCTACTCTTGATAAGTTAGGATAATTTTGTCATTTATGCAACACTCATTAATAATATCTATTTTAATTATATTTCTTATTGTTCTAATACCTTGTAAAATGCCTTACTCTTTTGAGGCATTTTGTTTTTATATTATACATCTTTTTTGGAATTGACCTGCAAATCAGGGAATAAACCAGAAAAAAAGAATCTTGAGTATGGAAAAGAGTGGGACTCCAGGGCATTTCAAAGAGGTCAAGCTTTAGTTCGGCTTCTTCAGGTGAGTGTCGTTACTGACAGATGGCTGACATGGTAGGAGAAGAATCGTGGATAGTGACCCCCCCCCATTCTCATTGAAAAGTAATTTTTTCCAGTTGAGATATCCAAATTAAATGGAAAATTTTAGAACTAATTGCCCTTGGCAGGATTGGAACCCATCAGACATAGGGTGTCTATCCTTAGACTAGAACAGACGACTCCTGGCCATTTTCCGGAGCGTTTTAATGTAGACTTTGCCGTCCACAAAATAAAAGAATCAGTAAGTTGGGATCTGTTTTATATGGCTTTATCGCCACTCATCTTCTCCTTGGAATATCGAGATTTTTAAGTTTTTTCAGTAATTCTTCTATGTTTCTATTCTTCTATCTGTGTTAATTTCCTTCTATAATTTGTTAATTTTCGGTTTTGTGCTCTCCATCCTTCCATCAGAGGTGATTATTAGGGAGAAAGGAGGAGTAAGTGTCCTTTGGATTTAAAAAGAAAATACTTCTTGTATTCTCGTTAAAAGTATCGAAAAAAATCCTCCCTATATTAAAAAAAGAACCCTTTTTTGTATCCTCAATAAAAAATTTCTAACCACATCCCTTCACTTTAGTGAATTGTTACCTCTGTCCCACCTGAAAGTAAACTCTGGCAAAAATTTCTTATCAGGTGTCTGAAAGGCTAAGTCGAGTTTCTCTAGAGATTGCTGACTGAATGAATACATGAAAAGAAAGGCTTTCACTTCGATTCTGGAAAAGAAAGGCTTTGAAGAGAGTTATCGGGCTGTAGGGAATTCAAGTTGTGCCCTGATTCGGGGAAGACTGGGTAATATATGGCATATTTCTACAGATTTGTTAAGAACAGAATGAGAGATTTAAAAACAGTTGAGTTCTGTGTTTTTCAAAGTTTAATTGATGAGTCATTAAAGTATAATCAATATTTACCTGATTAAAGTCAGTAATTTAGAATTACATAAAGAGCTAGGAATTACAGCTAATTAATCAAAGCTACTAATATTACATTACATACAAATTTAAACTAAAGTGAATTGCAATTAATAAAGTATAAATAAAGAGTATTTAAAGTTTGCTTTTGGCTAAGATTGTAGTATTGAATGCCATTTTGTCAAATACAGCTTTTCCAAGACTTAATTATTTTTTTTCACTAGATGTTTGCTAAAATACATTTTTGTTACTTTACGGTATTTTTTGTCAATATACGGGGGGGGAAGGGTTACCCACTCTGTCACCGAGTGTAGGTTTCGATGTGTCTCTTGTTCCCCCCGATGTGGCGCGTTTCCGCCATGCCACGTCTCTCTGGGCTATGCATGGCGCACTTTTCGCCACTCATGGCACGTACCACGAAATATACACGATCTTCGAAAGTGTGTCACGCCTCGGTTTTTGTCAGGTTTAGAAGCTGCTGTGGTGATAATTTTTATTTCAAGATTAGCCAAACTTTGCTCTTGGCATTTGGCTAAAAATATCATGACAATTAAGAATAATTAGTTTTTTTTTTCTCTTACATTTATTTTGATTGTTATTCATTGTAGATAGTATTTTTTATTCATTGTTATTCATTGTAGATAATTATTTAGACTTGGAGTTTCATAAGCCAAACTGCTTAAAACTTTTATTTTTGTATATTTTTAAAGTGGTTTTGTAAGAAAAGAAAGAAATGAACTCTTTGGTAAAAAAAAAAGGTATATTTTTCTTACTGTCTCTTATTAAATAGTCGGGAAATGATTTGATTAGCGAAATAGATCTTTTTTTTTAATCTGGCTTAGATAATAAGAAGTCATCAGAAAATGTGGATGAAAATTAATTGAACGCCAAAATGATGTTACAAAAAAAACTTTGATAATTTTAGTTTAATTTCTTGCTATAAAAAATGTTAAACGCAAAAGCAATGCTTAGAAGAATACAGTTTTACTTCAAAACAAATATGCAATAACACAGGCTATAGAATGATAAAGGCGAAATAGATGATGAAAACTAATAAATTTATTCGTGTTGTGTTGAATGTGTTGAAATTTCCCCTTTGCCAAATCAATATTCCATTTATTACCCGAGACTTGTTATGTCTGACTGGTATTCTAGCTTAAGAAAACTACCATTTTGAATTGTCTTCGCAAGAAAAAAGTGCAAAATCTCTTTGTTTTAGTGAAGAATGATGGTTTTTCCTTGGCTATATGTTAGCGAAAAAATTTCCGCTAAAGAAAATTTGCAAAACCTCTTAGTTTTAGTGAAGGATGGTGGTTTCACCTTGCCTATTTGTCCTTTGTCCTGCCATTTATATTCAAGCTGATGATTAAACCACAGAGAAATAGAGAGACTACTTGCAAAGAATCCCGTAACGCAAAAACTTTATTTTTCTACTTGCTTAAAACTTCTGTTTTTAAACCAGTCAGGTTTTTGAAAGCTGAGGTTATTTGTCCCTTTAGTAGTAAGAAATAATGGGATTGGCTTACAAAAGTCCGTCACAGATGTAAACCAATGAAATTAAAGCACTCCTTTTACCGCGGAATTATACAAAAATAATCTCTCTGTTTCTCTTTGCTTAGGCCATTGACTGTGTGCTGAGTTTCCGGTGTTTTTTAGCATTCCAGCTTATTTTATTTTTGTTTCATTGTATATATAGAAAATGTTTGAACTTGCAATTCGTATGAGCAAACTGTGATTTTGAATTTCGTTTTAAAGTGGTTATTGCTCGTACATTGCCCATTAGCCCTCAGCCTATGTATGGCTTATTACAAGCCTTTTATTATTATTTTGTCTTTGTAAATAGCTCTCATTTTTGCCGTCCAAATAAAGAGCGTTTTTTGAAACCTGTTAGAAATAGATTCGTTAGCTTATTGTTTTGATTTGTTTTGTCGGGTCTTACTTTCGAAATTTATTGTTTTGATTTTGCCAAAGTGTGGGTCGAACAACAGATATAAAAAAATGAAAAGAAATGTCTTTGCGCAATCTCTTTTGTGAAATCAGAGTGAAAACTTCTGGCACCCTTCCTCAAAAAACGAGATTATAAGCCCCCTCCCCCCCGTTAAAATTAACTAAGGTATGCTTACCAAACAATGTGTAAAATTCGTTGCCTTTTAATGAAGTCTACTGAATGTACGCAATAACTATAGTAAGACCTACTCTCTTGCCTGCAAGCAAAAAAATTTTAGTCTCTCATGACAATCAGAAACCAGATGATCCTGATAGCAAAAGTGATTCAGAAAGATATTGGTTTCAGCACACCGCTGTTTTATGGCCGTTCCTAGCATTTGTGGCGCCTATTACAAAATTATTTGTGTTGCCCTATTCCCGAATCAAACATAATAAAAAACTAGAAGGCCCATTTGCAACCTCCCCTTTGAACGGTCCTGGCTGTATAATCTCATGTGATTGACCAGATGTGTCTGACAATTACAAATTATATATAGTTAAACTCACTTGTAGAATTACTTATCATTAGTTAACTCTATTTATCTACCTTTTGCGTTTTTTGGGTGGGGTGGGGGGTTCAAACCCCTGTGTGTATTGGGATAAAAAGTAAGCGAATGGCGTTATCTTTGGATAGATTAAAAACTGTTTTTCTCCTTTTTTTTGTCCACTTCTTTAAAAAAATTGTTATCTTATATTTTATTGTCAATTCGTTTGACCGGCTCTCCAGAAAGTTTTATTAAAAGCAAAGAATACCAAGTCCTTCAAAAAAAAGTATGAATAATAATTTTATTAATGTTTGTTTTTCTGTGATCTAGCAAATAATTTTTACTAGTAATTTCTAGTGATGATTTGAAACGTTGTCGAAAAAAAAACTTGATAAATTTTTAGTGAATAATTTGAATATTTTTATAGCCAAAAACTTCCTATTTAAGTAATAATTTCACAGGCCTTTTGTATGCTATAGCTCGGCATTGCATTTTAAGCTTCTTTGGAAGTTTGAAGTGCTGTTTAAATCTTTTAACTTTTAATTTTTGCTCATTAATACCTTTCTGCAAATTATTAGTGATAAATATTTGTATTTCAGTGAGCTAACAGAAAAGTATTAGTAACAATTGGGATGGGAGACCAGGCCCATAAAACAGAGCTTACACAGCTGCAAGTGTAAATGAGAGGCAGAGACAATTATTTTGTTGTTGATTGTCGTACTTTCACTAAATTTGTGGTCTTTATAGTTCAGACGATATTTCAAAAACACGCTGAAGTTGACTTATTTTACCATCAACGATAACTCTTAGATTCAAGCTACAGAAAAACCTATTGTGAAACGAAATAAATGTTGTAAAATGTAATAGATTGTCTTTCGAGATGGAAATTCGAGCCGTTCTAGACGAATGGTTATCGCACTTACTCCTGCCGTTTACCCGTGCCAAATTAACCAAACACTCGGAAAACTATAGGTTCCATCACTATATTAGCTAACGCCAAATTAACCAAACTAACGCCAAATTAACCAAACTAACGCCAAATTAACCAAACACTCGGAAAACTATAGGTTCCATCACTATATTAGCTAACGCCAAATTAATCAAACTAACGCCAAATTAACCAAACACTCGGAAAACTATAGGTTCCATCACTATATTAGCTAACGCCAAATTAACCAAACACTCGGAAAACTATAGGTTCCATCACTATATTAGGTAACGCCAAATTAACCAAACTAACGCCAAATTAACCAAACTAACGCCAAATTAACCAAACACTCGGAAAACTATAGGTTCCATCACTATATTAGCTAACGCCAAATTAACCAAACTAACGCCAAATTAACCAAACTAACGCCAAATTAACCAAACACTCGGAAAACTATAGGTTCCATCACTATATTAGCTCTATAACTACCTACCTTGGTTCTACTGCCCTATCAATGACGCATGGATGGATAATGGATAGACATATCTATTAACAAATGAAATAACATCATTTTTAAACAATCCTAATAAGGGGGGTGTTAATGCCAGGTTTGCTTCTCACTCAATTGGACTATCTGTCTTGGCTTTTTCTTCAATTAGCCATCACTTGATGACCACAACTATTCCATTTTAATTCAAATTATCCATTATATATTAAATGTTATTAAATGTAATAGATAGTCTTAGAAAATCGAGCCGTTCTAGCCGAGTGGTTAGTGCATTGGACTTGAAATCGTGAGATCAGGGTTTCGAATCCTTGTGCCGCTGGCTATTTGGTTTGGAACGGGGATCAATGGTGTGAATGTGTAAGTTCAGCCAAACTCAACCCAGCTATAAATGGATACCTGTAGAAATCTCTGGAGAAAACACGTGAAACGTTGGATGATTTGCCCCCAACCCGGCCGAAGGCATTGAATCTGGAGATTCAATCAAGCAACGTCGATCATTGGTCAGCATGCGAAAAAGTTTAAATGGTGTCTTGGAAATAACCATCCAGAATGGAAAAGCAACACAAAAATAGATAGCCTACTATAATCATAAAAGCATGGGAGAAAGAATTATAAGATTAGGCGGAAATCGACCAGATTAGCATGTTACCCATAGGCTACATCCCTCTTGAAATTACCTAAAACTTGAAATTTTTTTATTTGAAGTAAGCTTTGGAACACATTTTATGCTGTCGTCGAAATCTCCCACAAAGAGCCCCGGATAATAAAGCGGCTCTAGCAACTATTATTCTATGCCATTACGTGCGCAACCTTTTCAATGGTGTCAATATCAAAACTTTTTTGAGGGGTGGATAGAGCCTTTTTTGTCCAAAAATTATATATTTCAAAGCTAAAATATCATATATTCCTAGTTTTCCGAGATAATTGAAATGGCTAATACTCTCCCGCGGAGGCAAATGGTTCCTGTAAATTTCTGTTATTTCAAAATTTGGGTTTTCCAATTTTGTTTTCTATTAATATGACTATTATAAAAGGGCGCATATTTCCACTAGCAATGGGCCATATTGAATTTTTAAGAGTTGGCATAAGTTCACCTTGGGTATTATATGATTGTAGATAGGATTGATTATGTAGTGAAAATACGATGGCAGGTAGATAAAGTTTATCATTTTTTAAGCACTGTCTATCAAAGTGGTATTATGATTTCAGGAGAAAATATACAAATTCAACAAATTTCTATAAATTCCTTTGTAATTTGCGTTACTCTTTAAGAAGAATCATAATTAGTTTTGCTGCAAAGTTTTAAAATAATATTAGGCTACTTGTAATTCAATAAATGTGACTGCTAATCTTCAAAGCAAGACAAAATTCAGTTGAAATGTTCCGACCACTTTATAGTTCAATCTCAAAACGATATAGGATTCTTCCTGAGAACCACAGTCAAATTGAAAATTTGTGGAGCGATTAATTAATTGATCTACTAATGATATAACGGTTCATGTTAAAATAACAAAGAAATGTGATCCCAGAAATGTATATTTGAAGTTTCGTGCTCTACTAATGAGAATTAAAACTGATTGACTGCTAAAAAAGACACAGATAACTTCGAAGACCCCACTGCCTTTCCATGACAAAAGTAAAACAGTTCAAAATAGGAATGATACCTTTTTATTGACAGTGAATAGATATAAAATTATTTAACTGTATATTTCGAACACATGTACAGTGTTCATCATCAGCAGTGGTCGCGAGTACACTGTATATGTGTTCGAAATATCCAGTTAAATAATTTTATATCTATTCACTGTCAATAAAAAGGTTTCATCCCTATTTTGAACTGTTTTACTTTCGTTAAGAAAGACACGTTGCTTCTTATGGCTAGAAAAGCAGAAGCTAGAAATTTCCACACTTTTTTTTAAAGGAAAATTCACTGCTAAGACTGAGTCCCTACATTGCCGAAGATTTTGACTGAAACAAGCCAAATGGCTGTCGGGCGACAAAATTAGCGCAAGACTTAAAGGCGGTTTTTGCGACTTAGAAAGTAGATCTTGAATCACTTCCCATATGTTACCGCGGATGAAGAGAGACAGGAATAACTTTCCATTGGGGTTTTTGCGAAAAGGAATCAAGACATGTCATAGAAAGTGGAGCTGGAAACCACATAAGGCAATTTTCAAACAGGCCAAAGAACCTAGCTACATTTGTGAAAAACATTTTTGAAGAACGAATGAAGAGGGCCAGTACCTGCTCCAAAGTACAGGTAAGCTAGATATCCCATAGCAAAGGTACTCCAGTAGTTTTCATACCCTGAGCACTGTCTTGGCTTTCCACTTTCTCATCATTGCTTTTCAAGGGTGTTTGAGACCTGCAACCGAGCAGTAGAGTGTTTCTGGGAATATCACAAAAACCACCCTTTGAAAAATAAATGCTGAAACCTATCACAAAAACCACCCTTTGAAAAATAAATGCTGAAACCTGAATTTATGTGTTGTGGTAATGTAAGATTTCAAAGAGGCATTCAACAGTTTTGTATCCGTGTCCTTATAGTTTTGCTCATCATTCTGGAAGCAGAAATTAGGTAATGGCAAATCTATGACAAGAGACAAGCATCGGAATCGTAGACAAGAGAGTTGAAAGTTAATCAAAGGAAATTGCGGAAAAAAATAGAAGAATTATAATGTTCAAGGGCGGGAAAGAGGAGTGGGAGTATACTGGAAGCCTGCCCTTCACAGAAATGCTAAACAGATGTCAGTAATATTGAAAAAACAATTTAAGAAAAAGTCTGACCTCTGCAGCGTGAAAAACGAATAAGAGTCAATAAGTAAAGCCACACCTTCACAAAAAAAGGTAATACCACCTTATATTACATATGAAAATTAAAATAACTCATTTCAAAATTACACACCTTAAAAATCTCTCCCTTTACTCAACGGCTATTTAACATTTTCCCCCATCTGTCTTATCGTCCCAAAATCTATGCCGTTCGGTAAACGTTGAGAAATCTCAGCCTCTCTATCTAATACGCCGAAGGGCTCAAACCTGAGCTCCTTCGAGTCTTTGCAAATACCGACTGACTTAAAAGACCTCCATCATCATTCGCACACGTCCAGCGTGAATATAGACCTTCACTATGACGATCTTTATTCAGGTTTTTTTTCTATCCCCAATGAGAAGAAAGGTAGTTCTTAATGCCACATCCTCTCTTTGGTACTTTATATCCATTCCTGTTTTAAAATAAATTTGTTTTCATCAAACATTTTTACCCAGCAATATGGCCATAAAGATGTCAAATTTGTTGGATTACTCTACTTTTTTTGTGATTCTTGTCCAATTGAAAACCATATACGTTTTCTTCGTGTTAGCGAAATTATATTCAATAAAATGGTTATTTCTGTGCTATATTACGCATTTGAAGGTTGGCTACCCAAAGTTTCAAAAGCATAGAGACCTGGATAGGTTCTACTGCAAGTGCCTTCGGTATACTGTCGAAGGTCATACGATAGAAACTTATTATGAATGGTACGTCTGAAATGGAGCAATGTTGGAAGAGTTCTTTAGTTTTTTTTTTCTTTCCAATTGTATCAGTAGAGATTTATATATATTCAAGTTTTAGTATGCTAAAAGTCCATTGGAGGTGGCTCAGGATCAACTACGCCCGGATAACTTTATTTGGGGTGAAGGGAAAAAATTTGATAAAAGGATTAAAATCGGTGAATTAAATGGAACTTTTGACTAATATAACTGCTGACAGCTTGTTGCATCGCCGAACATCTGAGGCTCGCATACCTACGTACACTTTTTCTCCATCTCACTCAGTTCAGAACTTCAATTTTTACTCTTTCTCATAACTTTCCTACTTCTTTTAAAGATTTTCTTATTACATCGCGCCATGTTAATCGACCTTCTGCTTCTCACTTGGCCCTAGCTAGATTATCCAAAAAATTTCCACGATCTATCATCGTTCATCTGTAAAATGTGACATAACAAATTTAGCTTTCTTGCGCAATAGCCCTGGCAGACAGCACACACTCTCATACGGAACGTATGATGATGGAGAAAACTTTATGGATCTTGGGAGGTGGCAAGTCCCAAATTTTGTGTCATGCCTTTTCTGTGTACGTGCGCAAACTTATAGGAAGGTTAAAGGGGTCATAAAAGAAGTTTTTCGCGGGAAATGTGATTTTTTTTTTATAGAACAAAATAAATGCTTAACTTTGCTTAGTCATTTTCTCCTCCTCTGTTATTTGCATATTTTTCACAGAAATTACAATTTTTGTTTTATAGAAAACAGTAAAAAAGCACCAGTTTTATCTCTGAAAAGTTGGAAAACTGCAAATTTCACTTTAGTTTCGAAAAAAAAATTCAGACAATAATTTCGCTTCGATGCCTGCTTTATCATGAAATAAATTACAAAGTAGGATCCGACTGCTATCAATTTTTGGGGTCTGATACCGTACCGGTATATCAGTAGCGTACCGATACGATATAGTCTGCCAATAAATTCTCCTCCGGAAAAAACCCTACCAAAAGTTTAAAGCCCCCATTCTCTGCCCATGTTCATACTCACTTGTTTCTTCCTGGTCTGTTACTTACCAAAGAACAGTCTCAATAATTCACCGTGGATTTCAAAATTAGCCCATTAAACAAATACCGTTCGATCTTCTTCTGATTAACAACTGCCGAGAAGAGTTCTGGGTTCTGAGTTCTGAGTTCTTTATTTAACATTAAAATCCATAAACAAAAAATTACTTCAAGACAATCTCCCCCATAAGGCTCCATGACCGGGAAAGAACAGGGGAGAAAAAAATACCAACAACAAAAAAATATAAACAAAAACCAAAAAACAAAATTGAGTCGCCCACCTTAATAATCTCCAAAAACTGACAAGCTAGGCAGGGGGCAGCACATGATTTCACCAACTCAATTAAATATCTAACTCAATCCAGAGACATCAACTCCAAGGGAAACCAGAATAAAAAATAAAGAGACAAAAAACAAAAAAAGAAAAACAAAAAACAACAAACAAACAAAATTATTTACTAGCTAGAAAATCTCTAACATATTTTTTGAACATACCAAACGAGTGGCAGTTTCGTACGAACTCTGGGAGCGTTTTCCAGATCCTGTTGCAAGCTGTCAGAGGGTTGAAGTCAGACCTCACTGACGGTGTGTGAAGAACCAGTAAATTGTTGGAAGTGCGGAGATGATAAGTCGATTGATCAGAAACAAAAGATATATTATTACATAGGACAGCAGGAAGATGGCCGTGCAACTGTAAAAAAAAACGAAAGAAGAACAAGAAAGAAAATAGAGAGATTTCAAATCAAGCAAGGGTTTAAGTGAAAAATGGTTAGTTTCCTGAATAAGAGTCCTTGCTTTATCATAAAGTTTTGAAAGTGGCTTCAGAGACGAGGGAAAAGTTGACATCCAAATAACAGAACAATATGAAACATAAGACTGAACTAGGCTGCAGAACAAGAGTCTAAGAATCGACCCTGGAAATATATATTTGAGCTTTCTAAGGATTCCGAGACTCCTGGAGACTTTCATTTTAATCAGGTCAATATGATGCTTGAACGAAAGATTTTCGTCAAGCAAGACGCCTAGGAATCGAACGTAACGATCCTTAGGTCTACTTAGAGAACCTCTTGATACATTTATTTCATTTAAATCAGGACAAGCCTTTGAGACTCTGGAGAAAATGAGAAAACATGACTTTTCGACATTTAAGGCAAGATAATTTACATCAAACCACTGGATCACTCTTTCAAAAAGGGCTATCATCCTTGAACGAAGATCAGACTCAGTTCTACCAGCTGCGCAAAGAGTACTGTCATCAGAAAAAGCAATAAGTGTATCCGGTAAGGACAAACTCTTGTCACAGCTAGTGACGGATACTGGTTGACAAAGACGACAGCAAATGTTAGGTTTTAAATTTTTAACCGCATTAATAAGGTCATTGACGTAGATTAAAAAGAGTATCGGCCCAATGACAGATCCTTGTGGAACACCAGACTCTATTCCAGAAGGATTAGAAAGGTCCGGATGAACCGAGATGACTCGACCAGATAAATATGATAGAAAAAATGAATAAGCATTCCCTCTTATACCAATATGGAACATTTTCAGAGGAAGAATCTTGTGTGTTAATGAGTCAAACGCTTTTCGAACATCAAGAAAAAGAGCAGCAGGTATCAAACCCGAGTCAAGAGCTGAATTTAAATAATTCAAGAGAGTTGCACATGCATGCTCAGTTGAATGTTTCACCCTAAAACCAAACTGAAAATCATGAAAAAAGTGTTTAGAATTAAGAAAATCAAGAAGTCGAGAAAGCATAGCTTTTTCAAAAATTTTACTAAACACTGATAAAAGAGATATGGGACGATAATTTGTAGGATCATTCCTTGATCCACCTTTAAAAAGGATGATAACACGAGCACGCTTTAGAGCACTTGGGAAGACACCATTTTCAAAAGAAATATTGACAAGTCTCGTGAGGGCACACACAATGACAGGAAGAATGAACTTGACAAGCTTAGTCGGAATACGGTCTGGGCCAGAGGATGAAGAACCCCTCAAACAATTGACGAGCTCCATTGAAAGAGCTCCATTGATTACCGAAGTTATATATGAGAATGCCATCTCTGTGGTTCTCCCCTTCCTGAAGCCAAATTGAATTGGATTTAACAGATTATGCAGTTCCAAATGATCGTAAACTCTAGTGTTAATACACTTTTCCAGCACACGAGAAATAACAGGTAAGACTGAGATAGGCCGATAATTTCCAAGATCATTCTTATTACCGCCTTTAAAAACAGGGGTAATCTTAGCAATTTTCAAGCAATCAGGAAACGTTCCCCGTTTCAAGCACAAATTAATGAGGGAAGTAAGAATATCAGCAACAATAAGGAAACGCTATTTTTAACACCAGAAGATTGAGTGAATCACTACCTGCCGATGTATTTTTCATCCCAAAGATAATTTTCTTAAATTTTTAACCGCATTAATAAGGTCATTGACGTAGATTAAAAAGAGTATCGGCCCAATGACAGATCCTTGTGGAACACCAGACTCTATTCCAGAAGGATTAGAAAGGTCCGGATGAACCGAGATGACTCGACCAGATAAATATGATAGAAAAAATGAATAAGCATTCCCTCTTATACCAATATGGAACATTTTCAGAGGAAGAATCTTGTGTGTTAATGAGTCAAACGCTTTTCGAACATCAAGAAAAAGAGCAGCAGGTATCAAACCAGAGTCAAGAGCTGAATTTAAATAATTCAAGAGAGTTGCACATGCATGCTCAGTTGAATGTTTCACCCTAAAACCAAACTGAAAATCATGAAAAAAGTGTTTAGAATTAAGAAAATCAAGAAGTCGAGAAAGCATAGCTTTTTCAAAAATTTTACTAAACACTGATAAAAGAGATATGGGACGATAATTTGTAGGATCATTCCTTGATCCACCTTTAAAAAGGATGATAACACGAGCACGCTTTAGAGCACTTGGGAAGACACCATTTTCAAAAGAAATATTGACAAGTCTCGTGAGGGCACACACAATGACAGGAAGAATGAACTTGACAAGCTTAGTCGGAATACGGTCTGGGCCAGAGGATGAAGAACCCCTCAAACAATTGACGAGCTCCATTGAAAGAGCTCCATTGATTACCGAAGTTATATATGAGAATGCCATCTCTGTGGTTCTCCCCTTCCTGAAGCCAAATTGAATTGGATTTAACAGATTATGCAGTTCCAAATGATCGTAAACTCTAGTGTTAATACACTTTTCCAGCACACGAGAAATAACAGGTAAGACTGAGATAGGCCGATAATTTCCAAGATCATTCTTATTACCGCCTTTAAAAACAGGGGTAATCTTAGCAATTTTCAAGCAATCAGGAAACGTTCCCCGTTTCAAGCACAAATTAATGAGGGAAGTAAGAATATCAGCAACAATAAGGAAACGCTATTTTTAACACCAGAAGATTGAGTGAATCACTACCTGCCGATGTATTTTTCATCCCAAAGATAATTTTCTTAAATTTTTAACCGCATTAATAAGGTCATTGACGTAGATTAAAAAGAGTATCGGCCCAATGACAGATCCTTGTGGAACACCAGACTCTATTCCAGAAGGATTAGAAAGGTCCGGATGAACCGAGATGACTCGACCAGATAAATATGATAGAAAAAATGAATAAGCATTCCCTCTTATACCAATATGGAACATTTTCAGAGGAAGAATCTTGTGTGTTAATGAGTCAAACGCTTTTCGAACATCAAGAAAAAGAGCAGCAGGTATCAAACCAGAGTCAAGAGCTGAATTTAAATAATTCAAGAGAGTTGCACATGCATGCTCAGTTGAATGTTTCACCCTAAAACCAAACTGAAAATCATGAAAAAAGTGTTTAGAATTAAGAAAATCAAGAAGTCGAGAAAGCATAGCTTTTTCAAAAATTTTACTAAACACTGATAAAAGAGATATGGGACGATAATTTGTAGGATCATTCCTTGATCCACCTTTAAAAAGGATGATAACACGAGCACGCTTTAGAGCACTTGGGAAGACACCATTTTCAAAAGAAATATTGACAAGTCTCGTGAGGGCACACACAATGACAGGAAGAATGAACTTGACAAGCTTAGTCGGAATACGGTCTGGGCCAGAGGATGAAGAACCCCTCAAACAATTGACGAGCTCCATTGAAAGAGCTCCATTGATTACCGAAGTTATATATGATAATGCCAACTTTGTGCTTCTCCCCTTCCTGAAGCCAAATTGAATTGGATTTAACAGATTATGCAGTTCCAAATGATCGTAAACTCTAGTGTTAATACACTTTTCCAGCACACGAGAAATAACAGGTAAGACTGAGATAGGCCGATAATTTCCAAGATCATTCTTATTACCGCCTTTAAAAACAGGGGTAATCTTAGCAATTTTCAAGCAATCAGGAAACGTTCCCCGTTTCAAGCACAAATTAATGAGGGAAGTAAGAATATCAGCAACAATAAGGAAACGCTATTTTTAACACCAGAAGATTGAGTGAATCACTACCTGCCGATGTATTTTTCATCCCAAAGATAATTTTCTCTACTTCACCACGAGAGAAGGGTCTCATATACATAGAAATATCAATTGGAGTCTTCATAAAAAAAACTCCAAGGGAGGATCATCATCAGAAGCTACTATACGGGAAGAATAAATCTACGCCAATATTAGCAAAATGTTTAGAAACAGCATTACATATCTCTTCGGGTTTCTTCGTTGGTAGGCCATTCTGCATTACTACTTAATCGGTAATAATAGGGTTCTCTGTCGATATTACACTTCTAATTATTTTCCATGTTTTTGCAGGGTTATCACAAGTCTCAGTGAATTTATTTACGAAATATTTTTTTTTTTTTTTACATTTCTCAGTAATTTGTTCAGGGCATTTCTATAATTTTTATAAATTCTTAAGCAAATCGCTTCGTTTCCATTATTTATGGAATTCTTATAAAGTTTATCTCTTTTATTAATACAGCGCAACAAGCTAGGCGACATCCATGGTTTCTTAGGGTTATTTTTCCTTGATGGCGAACGAACCATTATACATGCTTTTGTCACTAACAAAATTAGTTTATCGTAAAATCTTTGAAAACTCGTATTTATATCATCCGTAAGGTCTATTAAATTATTCCAATCAACTTCTGCAATTGCCTGCTTAAATTTTTGAAGGTTACTCTGGCTAAACACTTGTATTGGACTCTTGGGAATTATTGGTGCTGGCCTTTGGGGAATACAGAGATCAAATCTTGTTGAAATCTCAAAATGATCGGATACATCTGTAATAATAACTCTTGGAGCTGAAAAAAACAAATTTGAAAATCTATTGTCAATTAGCTTTGATGATGAGGTGGTTACTCGTCTGCATATATTTATAGTTGGAAACAAACCATAGAACATAAAAAGCTGCAATAAATCCATAGAAACACTCGCATCAAGCTCATTAAGGTCAATATTAAAATCCCCAAGCATTATAAATGGATATGAACCAGTTGCTAGTTTCTCCAGCTGCTTATCCAAAAGATGCATAAAGATTGGTATGGAGCCAGATGGCGGCCTATACAATATAATAACAAATGCATCTTTACGTTTCAGCCTAAGCTGAAGAATAAATGGTTCAAAAACCATTTCTTGGTATACTACTAAGTCATTTCTTACCAAAACCTCAATATCGCTTCGAATATATGCACCGTTTCCTCCATGTTGCCTAAACAGTCGATTCCTATTGTAGAATCTATATCCTGGAATATTTAAAACAGCGGAGTTGTGGTCATTCAGCCAGGTTTCAGTAAGACCGATAACATGAAAAACCGAAATATCACATACCTCATTTAAAAAATTAAACGAAGAATTTGGCCCTTAGCAATTAAGAGGGAAAACATTGGGGCCTCTCGCATCTCCATACTCAGATTGGATTCCATCTTTAAACAAATATTTGGAACTAATAGATTTATATTGCCCTGCTATCCCAATGTCATAGCTCCGATGCAGCTGCTCCGTAAATATACCCCCAAAATCTACATTAGAAGCTTCCAAAGTATTAAGACGGCTACTGCTCCGGGAATCACGATCATAATTATCCATTGTCATTAAAAACAAAATAAACCTCGGTACATGGTTTCAATAAAGATAACAAACAGACACAAAAAAGAAAAACAAAAATGATCCACTTAATAACACTAATAAAAAAAAGAACAGGCCATGAAAATATTGCCTGTAACCCGTTCATGTAAAGCTCAAGCTAACGCAACGGCTCACAACTTAATAATAACCACAAATCACAACTTCGTAAGAATACTTTAAAACTAACTTAACAAAACTTCAATAAGACTTGATCATCAAAATACACAAATTACGGTATCAACAGATCCTTTGCATTGTACCGAAACACTTTAGCTACAGTGTTATCTTTTTTTACACAAATAACAGGGGGTAAGGTAGGGGGTACCCAGCATTCCACTCCTTTATCTACTAGACATTTACGGATGGCCAGGAGTTCCTTGCGTACAATACGCACACGAGGCGTAACGTCATCACCAATAAAAACATTATTATAAGTGCTGAATTTTTTTCCTTTAAGTTTCTTCGCATTTTTCAGAAAAGAAAATCGAACTTGTGTATTGTCTACTTTAATTTTAACAAACTTTATAGAGCACTGGATAACACTAAACGACGGCAAATTTTCGCTATTTAATGATAATCCATGCACCATCACTTCTTTAATCAGAGCCTCAGCATCCTCGAATGGTACTTCATTCAATCCTCAAAATAATACATTGCACATTCTACTACGATTTTCCTCCACAAAAGATTGGCTGACTACCGAATTTATTTCCTCTTTACTTTTATTAATAATATCCGTTTGGCCCTCCACAATATTCTTCAAAATCCGAAGTTTCGATTTAACTGTTACAAGTTCATTCTCCGGCATATTATTTTTATTTAATTTTTAATTTTATTAAATAATTATTAAATTATTTATTTTTATTTAAATTTATTTTTATTTTTATAAAATAAAAATTTTTATTTTTAAAAATTATATATAATTATATAATTATATATATAATTTTATAAATTATAAAAATAAATAAAATTATTAAATAAAAATAAAATTAAATAAAAATTCTCCAATAAAAATATTATTTTTTATTTTCAATCGTTGTAACACGATTAGTCACTGCACTAATATCTGATTTTAACTCCAAGAAATTATGTTGGAGCGCCTCAATGTTTGTATTTATGGATTGGACCATTTCCAGTATTTTAATAATATTTTCAGCATTAGTTCTCTGACAGTCAGTGAGAACGCTACCATCAGAATTATTTGTCGAATTCATCACAGGGTCCGATAAGTCCGCTTCGGTTCTGTTACGTTTACCGCTGCCTTTCTTTCCCATGTAACAGTATGAAAATAAGACTATTCGCCTACCTTTATATGAACTATATTTACCCACGCTAGTTCCTAGCGTGCAATGAACATATGCGTTAAAAAGGAACGTCTTATACCAAAAGATATTTACAAAAATATGTTTCTTAAAACAGAAATCGCTGGCCAAAAATTACAGGAAGAAACTCCTTCTTATCCAATTATCATTTAAAGTTATCTCATGCTATCACGAATATTCACAGAGTCAAAACATTACATAGCATTCGTTGCGTTAGTTTCAATGCAGTCAAACAAGTTCACTCATTGACTGCTGAATGAGAACAGATTGAATCTTGGATCTTTCTCCCACGCAAGTGAACATTCATTAAACAATAGCGTGTGGTTTATAGTATTCTTTTTGGTCGCTTTGTACGTTCTTAAAGTCACCATATATTTAGAACTATTGCTACACCGGGTGTGTATTGACAATTATTTACTACAACTATACTTTGACTTTATTTGACTCACCTCTGCCGCTCTCTCCACCGTGGTCAGACTTAGCTGGTGGCTCTGTTCCCAAAGACTGGGAAAGCAAAAATTACGTGAGGAAATCTGGTGCCGTCTTCTGGACGAGTTGCGCCGAAAAGAAAAAATATATCGACAGATACCGATATTTTTTCCCGTTACCCGATAATGACACTGATCCTCATATTAGCCTAATAATATCGATTTCCGATGTATCGGCCGGGCCCTAATACAAAGTTCGATATTTTCGGCCGCAGTTGAAGTAGAAGACCATTTCATACAGCCCTGTAGAAAATACTGGATCGAAACAAAAACTTGTCCTTAAAGCCGTCTCAGCCGAGTGGCTGGCTCACTAGTTTTGAAATATTTTGTCCTTGAAAACAGGGGTTCGAGTCCTGGTGTCACTAGTTATTGGTTTGGAATGAGGATCAGTGGTGTGACTCTGTAACCTCAGTAAGAGTTTGCCCAGCTCTAAAAGATTACCTGGTGAATTCTGGTGAATTCTGGGGAAGTTGATATCAGACTCCTCGCAAGAGTCAATTGATTTCTGTTGCATTTATAGACACAAGTTGTACCACCGTTCCTTTTCTCTTATTAAATAAAAAAACAGTTTTTTCAACTGAAAGTAAGGAGCAACATTAAAACTTAAATCGAACAGAAATTATTACGTATGTGAGGGGGTTCGCTCCCTCATCAATACTCTGCTCTTTATGCTAAAGTTAGAACTTTCTCCAATTCTGTATGAATGACCCCTGAATCACAAACACCATTTAATTAGAATAAATAGCCCTTTTGAAATTACTAAAACCACTTTAGCGTAATGAGCGAGTTATTGACGAGGAGAAGAACCCCCTCATGTACATAATAATTTCTTTTTGTTCGTTTTAAGTCTTAATGTGGCTCCTTACTTTCAGCTGAATTTTTTTTATTTAATTTCTGATTTACATATCATGGAAATTCACCTCACATGAAAAATTTCCCCATGGGAAGATCGCCCGACGTAACCCCCTTCCCCGCACCCTCCCCCTCCACCAGGAAAATCCCTCCTGAAAACGTCTGTATACTTCCCAATATCTAATACTATATGCGTGGGCAAAGTTCATAACTTGCAACTCTTCCCCCGGGGACTGTGGGGAATGAAGTCATCCTCAAAGACATAGTTAATAGATTTTCTGACTATGCTGAATAAAATGGCTATCTAAAAATTTTGATCCGGTGACCTTGGAAAAAATGACCGATGGAGGGGGCCTAGTTGCCTTCCGATTTTTTTGGTCACTTAAAAAGGGCACTACAACTTTTAATTTCCATTCGAATGACCCTCTCCCGACATTCTAGGACCACTAGGTCCTATAATGACCTAGAAACCTAGGTCACCCCTGGGAAAAAGAAACAAATAAACACGCATCCGTGATGTTTCTTCTGGCAAAACAAAATACAAAATTCCACATTTCTGCAGATAGGAGATAGAAACCTCTACAGTAGGGCTCTATGATACGCTCAATCTGATGGTATGATTTTCATTAATATTCTATGACTTTTAAGGGATGTTTTCCCCTTTTTTTGAAAATAAGGAAAATTTTCTCAGGCTCATAACTTTTGATGGGTAAGACTAAACTTGATGAAACGGTTGATAATTTTGACAAGGGTTTTCTGATATGCTGAATCTGATGATGGGATTTTAATTAAAATTCTACGAATTTTAAGGGGTGTTTCCCCTTTTTCAAAAATCAGGCAAATATTCTTAGGCTCTTAGCCTTTAATAGGCAAGACTAAACTTATTGAAACTTATATATTAGAATTAACATAAAAATTGAATTCTTTTGATGTATCTATTGGTATCAAAATTCCGTTTTTTAGAGTTTCGATTACTATTGAGCCGTGCCACTTCTTACTTACAGTTCGTTACCACGAACTGTTTGATTACAGGCTAGCTCCCTGCACAATGTTCAGAACGAACAAAGTACTTTAACTGATATTCGTGTAAATTTTCACTTGTTCAAAATGTACCATTAATTTGAAGAAAAAAAAACTATCATTTTTTTAAGTTGGTATTAATTTGAATAAATAAAAAAAATATTTATTTTTGGGTAAGAAAAACTTTAGGAAGGTGGACTGCGTTTAAAGATTTTTTTTTTTTTGAAGAGAATAGTGACTTTTTAGAAAGAAAATAAGAACATCTCTGTATCTAACCATTCCCGCCTCATTTTCTCTTTTCATTGCCACCAATACGAGTATTAAATTGAATAGCGAACAGTAATAACAGCAACAAATTTATTTCCAAAAACTTGGGGTAAATAACAGAGATCTTTCAGAAGTCCAAACTAATGTCGAATTGGTATAAAACAAAATATTGAAACTCCAAAGAAAAACAAACAAAAAAACAAAAACAAGAAGCGACAAAAATATAACACTATTCAAGAACTGTTTTAATAATACACCCAGAAAGGACAGCAAAGTCATTAGGCTCAATGCCAACTGTTTGCCATAGTGACTTTTCAATTGAATCAGCCAGCCTGGGTTTAACCGTCATCGCCGACGCATGAATCACACCAGAGGCCATCAAAAAATGATCACGAATCACAACTTCAAAACTTTCCCTAAAAAAAAGAATTTAAGACAGAAAAAAACGGGTACAATTTAAATAAAACATAAGAAAAAACAAAAAGAAGCAAATTTACAGAAAGAAAGCAAAGGTTCGAAAGGTTAAATCAATATCAAATTACTGAGTCCAATGTATGTTACACCAACACATCTTTTTAATGTGAGAACTCTGAAGAGCAAAGACATACTAAAGCTATACAGATAGCCGTCAATTGTTTTTTATATTCGCGGGATTGGGACTTAATTTACTCTTATGAACAAATAAACGTTCAAATGGTGATAAGTCTGTTTATTTAGAAAGTGAAAACGGGTACAAAAGTCATATATATTTTTATCACATATACAGCAATCGTCATCAGCAGAAATACTAACGTGTTAAGATATAAACTAACATATTTATAAAAACAAAAAAATTAACTTCTGGATCATTGAGTAAATTTTTCGGAGAGTTCAAAAACATGGCTCATTCAAAGTCTTGCGATATAAATTGAGATGTAAAGCATATCTTTATATTTTATTATAAATAAAATATAATGTATATAATATTTATTTATATCTTATTTAAGGTATTACGCCGAGATTTCCTCTTTTCTGATACCAAAATATTTTCACTGGACAACGAAAGTAATTGTGATAAAACTAAATACTATCGAGATTCAGAAAAGAATCAGATTTCTATGTTCTTATCTACATGTTAAGATATCCCCCCTTACTCCAGTCAGTCCCCCCCCCCTCCTGTGCCTGCGCATTTGTTCTAGAAAAAATATTAGAAGCAAAAAGTCCAACTTTAGCATAAAGAGAGAAGAGTCGATGTTATTTAATTAATGTTGTTTTTTAATACTGTACCAAAGGTTACCCTAAATGTTAGGAGAGCAATCGCTCCCTCAAACCTCGTTCTTTACAGTAAATTCTAACTTCTGCAGAAAAATGGTTCGCGGAAAAAAAATGTCATTCATTGTATTTGTTTCTTAAAACAAAGTATAATTTTCCGAAATAAAACTAAAGTCTGCAATAAGAGAGGAGCTTACGCCACCTCAACACCCGTATTGCACACTTCATCCTTTATTCATATAAATATTTTTACCAAAGAGGAGAGGTCAGAGGCAAAGTTTGTAATCATTTCAATATTCATTCGATTCAACTGAGGCAAATCTCACAGAAAGTTAAAGAAAAATGTCAAAAATATTTTTTGAGGACCCCTCTGCTCATGAAAGAATCTGTTGGCCAATATCCCAATAGATGATGTGCATCTATGCAATACTCTATAACCGTACATTTGTATGCAGTGTATACATGCTAGGGGACCTGTGGTATAAGGTACGCCAGTATGGCTTCTGAAACTAGAGAGCTATATAAGTGCCCTCTTAGTAGTTCTTAGAATACTTGACCAGTAATACTTGGGCCCTCTTCAGGACAAATTACTGTTTCACAGAGCAAAATATACAATTAATTACTTTTCTGTCGTGAGATCTCTTTTTACTTAAAAAATGAATCATATCTTAAAATTGTAACTTAAATGGGCTTTCCTTCATTAATCTACGTTTGCCCCTTCTATACAATCATCCCTCTGAAGAAAAAAAGCCACCCCCAAAAACCATTCCAAACCCTACTTCTCTGGTAAAACAAGTAATTTCATAACTTGTAGATAGTGGATTTCGGATCCCCGTCGAATTTTATCGTGGAATTTTGATCAATATTACCTCCCTGTTTGGAAGAGTTCACAGCTTTTTCTAAAATTGCCCTTATTTTCACACACTAATATTGAATGAAATTTCAATAACTAATAAATATTGGGCATTCAGGATGGGCATAAACAACATATCTGCTGTGGTGTATATTATTTATACATATGTGTCGTATTATATGTGGCGTATACATATGTGGCGTATTTATGGCGTCTGTATTATGGCGTAAGTTTTATTATCAAAACTTTGTTCTTTAGAGTTAGGTTTCTTCTTTAGGGAAATTCTGTTGCTACAAGTTGTTTGTTCCAAGGCTATCTTAAATTCTAATTACTCGAGCCGTCCTAGCCGAGTAGTTAGCACTCCAGAATGGAAATTCGAGGGTCGGGATTCGAGAACCGGTGTCTCTAGTTATTTCATTTAAAACAGGGTCAATGGTGTGACTCTGTAAGCTCAGCCAGAGTCAATCCAGCTTTAAATGGGTACCTAGAGAAAGCTGAGGGGAAAACACGGTAAACGTCGCATGATTTGCCCCCAGCCCCGCATTGCACTCTCGACCGAAGTCACTGAATCAGGAGACCTTTCCGGTGCAACACTAACAATGGTCAGAATGTGAAAAAGAAATTAAGTAAATTATCTTAAATTCGAAGGTGGCTAACACTCACTCCTTGAATCCCGTATTTTTTTCAAGTTGAACAGTTGTACAAAAACATGTCGAGAATGATAATCACCCCTAAAACATTGGAACCTTTGAACGTTCTTCAGAGAGGAGAGGTAGGGTAGGCTAGGTCCAAAAAATGGGTTTTCAAATTATTATTTCCACGGTTTTTTCAAATAGATGTTCTTTATAGCAATTTCAAACCACCCCTCTCCCTTTTAGGAAGATAAGAATATGAAAGAAAACTTATGTTCATTTGAAATACTTTTGCGATAAGAGGGAAAGTATCACCTCCTATCCCCTCATCACAAGCTTAGTCCAAAAGTTTTCATCAGAATGAAAGGAGACTGGAGATAACAATCCCCCCCCCCCCTGTTTTATAAGAATATGAAAGAAAACTTATGTTCATTTGAAATACTTTTGCGATAAGAGGGAAAGTATCACCTCCTATCCCCTCATCACAAGCTTAGTCCAAAAGTTTTCATCAGAATGAAGGGAGACTAAAGATAACAATCCCCCCCTCCTGTTTTTTTTATATTTATCTTAAGATCCAATGAAAGTTAGAAAAGTTAGTGAACAAGATACACATTTTAAGGTTTCCCAAATCTACCCAGCCACACATAGAGAAAGACCTAATAGATCCGCTTTCCAGGAGCTGATGCCCTATTTACATACCAACGTACGTTGTTTTATGGAAGGTGATCCTCATATTTTTGTAACGAATTACACAGAAATGAACCTCTTTTTTCTCGAGGTCCTGTTATCCAAAAGTTATACTTGTTCAGTCTTGTTATACAAATTTAAACTTGTCAAGTCTTGTTATACAAAAGTTAAACCTGTTAAGTATTGTAATACAAAAGTTAAACTTATTAAGTATTGTTATACAAAAGTTAAACTTGTTAAATCTTGTTATACAAAAGTTAAACCTGTTAAGTCTTGTTATATACAAGTTAAACTTTAGTGTAATGATGAGGACATTGAGGAGGACGGCAGCTACTTCCTACTTACAAGAATCCTGAATATGAACTTAAAACAAACATGGAAAAATTACTGAAATGTAAACAGTTAGCGAGATTACAACTTGAAACGAACAAAATGATCCTGTATATAGCCTAAGGGAGGGGGAGGGGCTACAACACCATCAACTATCTAGTCTTTAAGCCAAAGCTTGACTTTAGCCCCAATACAACATGTATTTTTGCATAAGAGCAATATGACAAAAACATAGTTGTTTTTTTTTTTTTTACAAAATTTCCTAAAAATCAAAGGGGTGATTTATTCACCTTTTCTTTAAACGACACAGTTTTTTGGTTCACATGTTTTGACATTCCATCGGCAAATAAAACAATTACAATAACCAACCAAACTAAAATGCTTTCAGTAAAGCATAGGTCAAACTTTAGCATAAAGAGCTGAGGGCACCAGTCCTCCCCATATTGCAGAATAGTTTTAATCTTAAGAATAGTTTTAAGTTTTACAGTCAAGCTTTACTCTCATTTGAAAAAAAAATACTTGAAAAAACTGAAGTAAAAGAATAACCAGGTAGAAAAGTAAAATGCTTTTTTTCTATAACAAATTCCTCATTACTATTTATATTTTTTTATTATATCAGCCGTAAAGTTACTATTACTTCATTAACATTGTGTGTTAGCCCTTTTTTGTTCTTTCAATTATTTCGTTGTATTGCAATTACTAATTACCTTCAGGTATCTATATTGTTCGTTTTTTTTCATTTGATCTATGAAATCCCCATTTCAATTATGTCATATCCTTTATTATTTCAGTTTATCAAGTATTTCATTATCATAAATATTCTTTTCAGTTTATCAAGTATTTCATTATCATAAATATTCTATTTAATTCAGGTAAATAGATCTGGAGCAGATCCTAAAGAAAAAATATACATAACCTTTTACCAATTAACACAATGATAGTAAGCGGTACAAGATGTATGTTTCTGAGTGTCATTAAAGAAACCCCATTAGAAGCAAAATCGGTATCACTTTGACACCTTGAACAATATATACGGCAAAATACGATCTCGATAACTTTCAGCTTTATTTGATTTAAGGTCATTTACTTCGTTCTTTCACAAATTTTCCACGTTATTTCGCGAGTTTTATATTTCCAATCAAATTGTTAGTAATTGTTTATATTTTAGAGCACGAAGTTAAATTAGATTGAACTTAAGAAATAAACTTTTTGCATGCTGACCACTGGTCTGCGTTGCACCGGTCCCGATCTTCTGACTCATTGCCTTCGGCCGGGAGTGCAATGTGTGACTGGGGGTAAATCCTCCAACGCTTCTCGTGTTTTCCCACCGGATTTTTCCAGGGTACCCATTTAGAGCTTAGTCGACTCAGGGTGAACTTACATAGTCACACCATTGACTCCCGTTACAAACCAAAACACAGGAGATGGCAGGAACCTAACTCCTGTAAAATTAAATTGGCTTTGGTATTATTTACAATCCTTGAATTTTTCGGAGAAGTCAGATAAAATCTATTTGATATGATGGAAATTGTTCTGAAGGTCACTGGCTGGTAGTTTGTATTTTATAAATTATATAGAAACAGACCTACCAAACGATATTTGTATAAGTGATTTTTTGTTCAGACTTAGACCTTTAGTTTTGTAGTCATGTACATTCTTAACAAAAATGCCTATTAGTAAAAAAAAAAAACTGACTGTAAACACAAATAAAATCGACATGATAGTTTCAAAGAAACATTATCCTTACTTAGCTTCTTGACTGGGTTCAACGCCTTCCCCAACTAGCTCGGAAAAGAAGTCACGGTAGATCTTACTCTTCTGAAATTGCACCGAATCTAAATACTCTACACCCATGTTATAAATCTCCTTCAAGTCTGAAATATTCAAGCGAAAAATTACAAAGAAGAACTCTTAATGAAGCGATCTTCACTACCTATTCTTGGATCATAGACTTATAGTTAACCACCAAGGCTTCATTCAATTTTAGCATTAGAGGAAGGAGGGGAGGGCAGGTAATCGAAACGATAAAACATGAAAAGAAAAATTTGATGTTTTTGCTAGTTTTAAAAAAGCATTCAAACGAAAAAAGGTTATGATACAAAGACAATACAATATATAAAACACACATACAGGACAAGCCACGAGACGCTTCTAAGGTCCAAAGAATAAAGGCCATTATCATAAATAATCAAAAAAAAAATTTATTTATAGAAAACATATTGACTGCAACTTTAGATTTGTCGTCAAATTGGTATTTGAGGTTAAGGAACTTGTGCTAAGCACATTTGGAAGAGCTGTCTCCCCAATTTACCAATGGTGTCAGAGGGAATAGGTACCGGATAGACATTACCTTAGACCTTAGTTCTATCTGTGCCGCAAGGGGCACCCTGGGCATCGAGTAAGAGCCTCTAATCATTCCATTGGTTTGCTGCAACTGACACATCCTCACACTCGGGTTAGATAAAAGTGTTAAGGCTGCGTAGATCAGTCTAGATAATTATGACTGATAGAGCTAGACTAGAATCTTTGGTTCCTATTCAAAACATGAATAGGAACCAAAGGAACCAACTTTGGTTCCTTAAGCTGTAAGAGCTAGCTCCATCTTCCTGGAAGTGAAATTAGACTTTAAGCAACCATAATTAGCATTTCAGCAAGCCCCATTGGATATGTCAAAGGATCGTCGCCACTTCGGCAAAGACAATTCCCTTATGACAGGTGCCCATTAGTTGCCAGTGAAAGATCATTTTCAGAAGTCACTGGCCATCCATTCGTAGGATATGTCCTACGTTTCTCCATCTAAGCACCCTGATGGTGTTGATCACAAGTGGTTGTGTAGTGACGTCTCGTATTGACTAGTCTGTAACTTTCTAGGTCCAAGTGATATTGAAAATCCTTTGGAGGCACGTATTTTAAAATGCTTGAATTCGTCTTTCTTGTTGTTGGTTTAGGTGGCAGGTCTCCAAAGCATAAAAGAGTGCAAGCAGTACTTTGCTGAAAGCCAAAGTTTCAGGCGGAGAGAGAGATTTTGAGACCGCCATACTTTTCGAAGTCTGTTAAAAGCGCCACTTTCCTGTTCAATTTTTGCCGAGACTTCTTGTGCCATTGAGCCAGTATTTCTGACCAGTGACATTTAACAATTTGAATTTTAAGCTGGAGGATATAATTGTAGAGGGTAAGGTCCGACAATTGGCAGGATATATGATATGGATGAGTAAAGTTGTCACTAGTCTCCAATTAGTTGTTTCTTTGTTATTTTTTTTTTGGGGGGGGGTGTGTTAAAGCAAAGGGCCCTTGTGGCCTGAGCTTCAGCTGAGTTTGGTGAGTCCGCCCTAGCAATAATAATTTCAGCCCATTAGCTTGAGAAAAGTGTTATATATCATATCGCTGGCGGAAAAAAGTTAGGAATTTGTGCTGATGATAAGAAAATTGCATTTTACAATACCTCAATCTTAGAAAACCCTTATTTGTACTAACGGCTGCTAGTCTCTAATAACAGTTGAAAGACCCAAATTTATTTTACTCTTCTCTTTCTGCACTGGGCTCTGCAGTTACCATCAATAAAGCGCCTTTTATCACTAAGGAATTGAAGCTTATGATAGGAATAATACATTTTACCATACCATAGTCTTGAAAAACCATCCTTGTAATTGCAAATGATCTTTTCAAAGACATTAATACATTTTGCATTCCCACCACTCTATCTTGAAGAATTTCCATTATGCACGAAATTGTGTTTTACTGTCCATTAATTTTTCTTTCTTAAGCATAATTTTTTGCAAATAAAAGCCTCAAAAAAACTTATAACTAAGTATTCCTACAAAGCACGAGATCGACGTCACACACTGCTGCACCACACTAGCTTTAATACCGGTCATAGATTCTGGGGAGGCACAAACATATACATACACTACACACATTCAGGGAAATAAGCAAAACTTTTTGGATTCCCCATTTCCTTACTATAACTCGTTAAACAAATGCTTGTTAAATCATTACTGAATCCTGAATTCAGGAACGATCCTCATCCTTATCAAATCAGGAACCTCGTATTTGTATTTCTTTCATAGCGAACTCTTTGTAATTAGATAAATACCTTTACATGACACTACTGGGAAAAATTCTGTAAACCATCCCTAAATAGTACATGATTAATTTTTTTTTCTTCTTGTTTTTACTCCGAGTTACAGGAAATTGAAATATAATCTTTGCACACCATCTTCTGAGTTACCACGGACATTGTTATTTTCTTATGACCCCCTTCACAGCACTAATTCGCGTTGAATCTAGGAGCTTTTACGCCGCTGATTAACTTCCTTGCATTCAGGATTTTCTTCTAGGGACGCACCAATTCTATTTCCTCTGGAAGAAATCAGCAAACAATTTCTGAGGAACGAAGTAAACACTTCTAAGACCACACTGGATGTACATGGAGCTTGATAAAATGTATTTCTTTGTCTCGTTACAGCCTAATGATTTTTGTTTTTTTGTTTGTTTTTGGTTGAGTCCCGAGGACGACTTGACGGAGATCCTTGATAAAATACGTAGTTTGCTTGAAATCACCCTCGTTTCTTGGTTGCTTAATTTTTTTTTTTCGTTTTTTATCAAGCTTTAAAGGATGAAGTTTGTTGGAGGACCATTCCAAGTCTGACTAACCCGTTTTGCAAATACTCAGTGCGGGATATCTCCTCTTAGAGATAGTATAAGCCTGTCTCTTCTTATAGGCCTAATTTCATCCTCTAGAACGTTGTAGCTTTATTACTGAATGACACATATTTAAGTAGCAGCAGATAGAAGAGGCAAAATGAAAACATAATTGAAATTTATGAAAAAATCATAAGGTCTCAAGGGGGTTAGGATCTAAGGAGATTGGCTGCTGAATAATGAATATGGCCCAAATTTTGAGAAAAAGTTGCCCTGATAAACTAGCAAACTCCATCGATTCAAATATAAAATACAAGTTCACTAGTCAATTCAGAAAAATCATTTCTTTTCAATAAAATTTCCAATCTTGAATTAGCCACACACAAAGAGTGCTCAAGTCTGGAAGACCCGATCATCCCGAAACTTAACAGTTTTTTTTTATTTAAGTATTAATCCAAACTAAATTGCCTGTGATTACTGCTCTAACGATACTGTTGTAATTTAAAATCTATGTATATATACAAAAAAGTTGTATGTTTGTTTGTTTGTACGCATATGAGGTCGTTTTAAGTATATAAACCTTTCTATATGACGTCATTATAAGTATATAAGGGGGCGATTCAAAGAGAAATTTCAGTATAAATCCTACAATGGCAGAAGACACAGCCGAGGAAGCTGCTCAAAGAGTTAATTCAAAGAGAAATTTTAGTATAAATCCTACAATGGCAGAAGAAACAGCCGAGGAAGCTGCTCAAAGAGTTAATGCCAAAAGGCTAAGGACACGGGGAATATAAATGACGACACTCAAAGAGTGTCAGCATCAACAAAGCTCAAGGGCAATCGTTAGAAAAATGCAGTATAGATCTGAATACGGATTGTTTTTCCTATGGACAATTATATGTTGTATGTTCGAGAGTCAGTAAAGCTGACATTCTATTTATATGCACAGACAATGGGACAGCAAAGAATGTTGTATATTCGCAAGTTTTACGTAGTTAAAAACATATATATATCTATCTATAATCACAGGTGGGACACAGGGACACAACTACAATGGTGCGTAAATAATATGGCGCGTAACGACTTACGCGCGCGGGGGGGGCTTGGGGGGCGCGAAGTGCCACACCAACAGCTAGAACCGGGTATAATTTTGAGAGTCAAGATTTTTTCAACAATGGTAGAATAAGGTTTAATAAACTTTTATCAAAAATCTATCCATAGAAAATAAAATAAAAAGCATACAAAGGAATAGAATGCCAACAAATAAAACAATATTGCGTTGAGATACAACTTTTTATTTAGGTACGCTATATTTTTTTTCGTTTTATATAAGCGTTTTTTTTATACGATAATTTTTTTTTCAGCTAATTATAAAAATCTAACTTATAAAAAAACTCTTTTACGGCCAAGTATTAGCAAACACTAGAATCCAAAAAAAACTTGGCAAAGACGACACATTTAAAAAAAAAATCAATCAGAAATACCGTTAGAAGTGACTCCACCAAGATTTTCCATTTGCATAGCAACAGCACCAAAAGTGATATCATAAAAATCTAGGAGTGATGGAGCTTTCAGCTTAAACTTGAGCGTTTCTAATACTCTGATCTCAGATTTGCCAATCGATGCCATTTGAAACTGCTTGGGACCTTTATTCACTATACTCAGAGCATCCGCTTTTGTAACACACTAAAAATAATAACGTAAGCTTTTCTAAGAATTCTCAATGATATTTCCACCATTTATATCAAATATTTAATTTGTTGGCAGATTAGATGTCAACATAAGGGAGATACTTCTGCTACTGGGCAAATGTTCAAAGGCCATTATTTATCTATAAAATGGTAAATTTTGCCATGTTTTATAACCTTTTTCGTAACAAACCTTTCAATATCTTTTCATTTTCACCTTTTAATTTTCTAAATTTACTTTCAAATTCACTAATCTAGGCTTCAGACATAAAAAAATGTCACATCTCTAGATACAGTTTCAAATTCACTAATTAATTAGTTACTTTCAAATTCACTAATCTAGGCTTCAGACATAAAAAAATGTCACAACTCTAGATACAGTTTCAAATTCACTAATTAATTAGTTACTTTCAAATTCACTAATCTAGGCTTCAGACATAAAAAAATGTCACAACTCTAGATACAGTTTCAAATTCACTAATTAATTAGTTACTTTCAAATTCACTAATCTAGGCTTCAGACATAAAAAAATGTCACAACTCTAGATACAGTTTCAAATTCACTAATTAATTAGTTACTTTCAAATTCACTAATCTAGGCTTCAGACATAAAAAAATGTCACAACTCTAGATACAGTTTCAAATTCACTAATTAATTAGTTACTTTCAAATTCACTAATCTAGGCTTCAGACATAAAAAAATGTCACAACTCTAGATACAGTTTCAAATTCACTAATTAATTAGTTACTTTCAAATTCACTAATCTAGGCTTCAGACATAAAAAAATGTCACAACTCTAGATACAGTTTCAAATTCACTAATTAATTAGTTACTTTCAAATTCACTAATCTAGGCTTCAGACATAAAAAAATGTCACAACTCTAGATACAGTTTCAAATTCACTAATTAATTAGTTACTTTCAAATTCACTAATCTAGGCTTCAGACATAAAAAAATGTCACAACTCTAGATACAGTTTCAAATTCACTAATTAATTAGTTACTTTCAAATTCACTAATCTAGGCTTCAGACATAAAAAAATGTCACAACTCTAGATACAGTTTCAAATTCACTAATTAATTAGTTACTTTCAAATTCACTAATCTAGGCTTCAGACATAAAAAAATGTCACAACTCTAGATACAGTTTCAAATTCACTAATTAATTAGTTACTTTCAAATTCACTAATCTAGGCTTCAGACATAAAAAAATGTCACAACTCTAGATACAGTTTCAAATTCACTAATTAATTAGTTACTTTCAAATTCACTAATCTAGGCTTCAGACATAAAAAAATGTCACAACTCTAGATACAGTTTCAAATTCACTAATTAATTAGTTACTTTCAAATTCACTAATCTAGGCTTCAGACATAAAAAAATGTCACAACTCTAGATACAGTTTCAAATTCACTAATTAATTAGTTACTTTCAAATTCACTAATCTAGGCTTCAGACATAAAAAAATGTCACAACTCTAGATACAGTTTCAAATTCACTAATTAATTAGTTACTTTCAAATTCACTAATCTAGGCTTCAGACATAAAAAAATGTCACAACTCTAGATACAGTTTCAAATTAACTAATTAATTAGTTACTTTCAAATTCACTAATCTAGGCTTCAGACATAAAAAAATGTCACATCTCTAGATACAGTATAAAAGGATAAGATTGTCAAATATACCAATTTGAGGACAAGCAAACTGGCATTAAAATGTAAAGGTTTAATTTTTACAAGAAAAAAGGCGAAAAGGATCAACACCATTGTAATAACAATAAAAATAGAATATTTAAAGTAGAGTTTTGAGCTGCTTGAAATTTTCGTTAACTCCTCGAACGTTAAGGGCACATCTCCCTCTTCAGACTGTGATGTGGCTAGACCTATTAAAGATTCTATCATATATTACTCTTCGCTAAATGTTACCTTTTCCCTAAATCTGAATAATGACCAGAATTTAGCTTTTGTGGAAAATGTGGAGCAGATCAGATGGAGCAAAGTAGATCAGAATGTGGAGCAGACCCGGGACTAGGGTTAATATAGTTGCAAAATCCGTAGCTTCTATTGAAAAACCACTTTAAAACCACTTTAGAGTCAGCAAAAAGTAAAATAGCTCAAATAAAATGCTTAAGACAGTTAGTACAGTTTTGCAGAAAGCAGCCAATCCTCCTCCAGCTAAAAGGAATTAAAATCATCATCTTTTTTGCTGCGTTGATTTTAATTATGCACTAAACATTCAATCTCGATGTGAGTCATTTAAATTTTTATGATGAAACATTCTAACCACAAAATGAAAACTGACTCATCTTAATTTTTACTTTATACTAACTTTTCAAGAAACTGGACAACGTCTCGCCTGGCCCAGCATCCATAGTTTGGCAGTCTTCTTCGGTGTCAATTTGCTCTGTAAAATGATATCAGCATGGCAAAATCAGCAGTGGGTTTTCGTCACATTTAAGCCCCAACAATTTGGCCTGATATAAGCCTTGATCCTAGGCCATCAATTTTCCTTACTGCCACCTGGGCCGAGCTGGCTGGATTTAGAATCCTTTGTCCGAGAGGGCGAGGATTCGAATCCTAGCGTACCCAATTATTTAGTTTGGGACGGGGTCAGTGGCGTGACTCTGTAAGCTAAACCAGAGTCGACTAAGCTATAAACGGGTACCTAGAGAAATCTGAGAAAGGTAAACAGGAAGGGTGTGCAAAAGCACAGACTGGATGCCCCCCCCCCATTGCACTTCCTGGCTGAAGAGCCAAGAAACGGAAACAGCACCGCCGGTAGGGACTGTGAAGTCCAATGCCGTGTTCTTTACCTTTTTACCACCTGACCATCACTTGCAGTTGAAGAGTGGTCTAGCCTCGAGCAAAGTCATGAACTAGGTTAAGGCCCTTCTAGGAGCACAATTTTGCTTCAGTACTCATTGTTCATATTGGCCGATGAAAAAAATGTCTTCTTATGAGTAAATAGTGAGTTCTCCATCAGCAAAGTTTTTCAACTGAGTTCAATCATATAGACGGTATTTGGAGCTTCCTGTTTACAACGTGACTCAAATGTTCTATTTGTAGTGTTTTAGGATAGGTAATCAAAGGAGTCTTTTGTTCACAACAAGTGTCCAGGAAGAATTTAGAAATGTCTTTTTCAACTAGAAATACCTGCCAGGATTCTATAGTGACATCGATTGGTTATCTTTCTTTACACCTTTACCGTCTTCCGTATTAACTTGGCCTTAGTGAGGATGTCATTCTTTTTACGATGAATGCCTCCAAGACAGGGGGTGGAGTTATACTATCTCAGATATCACACATTTCCATCAAATTTCAACCAGACATACCAGTAAAAATTAACGTAGCAACATTGATTGGTCATTTACACTTCGCAATTTATCGACTTTTGCAAAAACTTTGGCAGGGCTATTAATATGTCAAGTGTCTGCTTTCCAAGACCTTATCCTTATTCTATCGATAAACAATTGCTGTCATCAATTGCACTGAACTAAACACTAATTTATCCTAACCAATTTGCGCTAATGATGGTGCTAATACCGTTTTTCTAAAACGGATAAATGACCATTGCCTAGTTATTTCTGTCCCTATTATTTTGTATTTTTGCAGTTGCTTGACTTGTATATTTCTGAGCTAAGTATAGTTATTGGTTAAAATTTATATTTCATCTTTTCAATCAAAGGTTGCCTAAGATTATTTATGAGGTTATAGAAAGGAAACATCATGTCACTAGAGACTAGAACCCCTGAGAAAACACATGAAAAAAAAACAAAAAAAAACAAGACCTGGGTATTTAAAGTCAGACAAATTGTATCAAGAGCCTATTTTATTCTCATTGAAGGAACAACTAGATTCTGAGTATAAGAAATATTATAACTTGGAGCCGTAGTATATTGTGCCACCATGGAAGATAGCATACGTCTTTTAAGTCTGAAGTCATCAATTCAGGAAAAGGTGTATGATACACCCCCTGCAGCTCAAGAAGTGAAATTAGGTTAATCCTAATAAAATATACCTAACTACGATAAAAATATAATACTTTGGAAATAAATATGGGCTATACATTTGCACATTAGGGGGTGGGGGTGGGGGGTCGGGTAAAGTACAGCGGGTCTGCATGCAAAATGTGTTAGCTACAATTATTCTGATACTATGAAGTAAGAATTGTTTTCTGACTTAACACAGTCCAAATACTTTACCCCCCCCCCTAATGTGCAAATAAATAGTCCAAATTATATTTTCCCATCTATTCTGTCATTTCTCTTTGTCTTTTCTCACGCTAAGTTGGAAGAAACTAGAGGAAGAAACCGGTTTACAGTGCGTCAATGCATGAACAACTTGAGCTGCAAGGGGTACATCATACAAGTACCCACGAAAATGCCGGGTAGAGGAGGGGGGCAAATTTGTTTTTCTTCGATTTTAGTCAATGGTGATCCAAAGAAAAAAGAACAATTTTGTAATCTAATGAGGGGGAGGGGCAAAATCTTAGGGGACTATTGCCCCTCCCCAGATTGGCGCTGGTAGCATAAAAAATTACAAACATAAAAATACATTTACCCGAGAAGTGCAGTTCATTTTCGATGCTATTTGGACACACGAAACTATCCTTAATAGCGTTTGCTCTTGGCTTTTGCAAATGATATTCCTCCATTCTTCTTTCTTGCAACTTGAACTCTGAACATGGGCATTTAAAGTTATATATAATTCTGACATGAACCTAAAAAAAGGAGGGAATCTGTTAGAAAAGAATTAAAGTTGACACAAATATGAGATATGCTTTCCCTAGGGGAGCAGCCTGTAGGACAGGGGAGGAGCAAATGTGTCGCCTTCTGTCAAAACGTAGCTTTAAGTTCGTCTTAGAGGATTTTTCGAAAGAGCAATAAGTTTTACAAAACTCATTGCATGAATTTAATAAAAAGAAGAAGTCTGTGTTTTGATGGCCATTACCAGAAATTGAATTCCCCCTATAGAAGTACAGTTTGCATATTAAATAATATACAAATATCACCTAAAATTGAATATTTTCACAAAGAGCTGCTAAGAAAGCTTGGGATCGGAGTTAATCCTTTTTGTTTACAAATTTAAGCGTTGGAGCAACATACACGTTAAATCACAGAAATCCAAATGATTTTGATCTTTTTCGAGTCCTGCTTCCTCCCTCCAAGTCAGAACCTAAACACGATAATAGATATCATTATATTTCAAGATATTCCCTGTTTCCCAAATCTTCTGAACCTTATTTTTACCCTCCCCTCGGTCTTTCGACCGGATTGATTTTTAATTTAAATACTGAATACCAATTTTAAAATATTTTAAATCCCTATGTGCATCTTTGGATTTTTTTTTAATTCTTTCGTCTTTCCAGCAGCATAATCCACCAAAACCTCATATTTTGAAGAAATTTATCTCCGGACTTGATTTTTTTTTGCAACAATTATATATTAAAGCATGTATACATGAATCAGGAAGGGGGTAGGGGAATTGGAAAAAGCACAAAAAGAATCGAATTATATCAACAATACATGGTTATGAGGGGGGGTAGGATTTCAAAAATCTTGAGATTTTGTGTAGGCGCTGATTCAAAGGCATACCCCCAGAAAACATACTAGTCATCGAGTATTTTGTCTCGGCTAAACCATATACTGACTGTTGCTTTCCATAGCTAATGCAACTGCTGGATTCTAGTTTCCCGAACTATAATATAACTAATACTACTGCTACTAATAACTCACTGCAGCACCAAGCCGCCTGAGGCCAACACAGCTACGCACGCTCCTCCTCCAACCTAATCTATTTAAAGCCTCCCTCTTTACACCCTCCCAAGAAGTTCCCCTTGCATTTAAATCTTTATTTATGACATCCTCCCAACCCAGACAAGGACGACCTGCTTTCCGTGTAGCACTAGATGGTTGGCCAAAAAGGACAATCTTCGGTAATCTGTCATCCTTCATCCGTAGAACGTGGCCTAGCCATCTCAACCTTTCTTTCATTATAGCCCCAGAAAGCGGGATTGAACCACACTTTTCGTACAACCTACTGTTTGAAATACGGTCAGTCAGCCGGGTACCCAGAACAATCCGTAAGCGATTTCTCTGGAAAACATCTAGTAAATTTTCATCTGCTTTTCGGAGTGCCCATGCTTCAGAGCCATATTTGACCACTGTCATCACTGTAGCTTCCAATATTCTAATCTTGGTTTGTAGACTTATCTTTCTATTCTTCCAAACTTTTTTTAACTGTGAAAAAACACCCTGAGCTTTAGCTATTCTACTTTTAACATCTTCACTGCTCCCACCATCTTTACTAATAATACTACCAAGGTAACTGAAGCTCCCAACCTGATCAATCTTTTCGTTACCTAATGTCACCTGTTCATCTTCACTTATTCCTAGCCTTAGTGACTTAGTCTTCTCAACATTAATTTTCAAGCCTATTTTAGCACCCTGAACTCGTAAAACCTATAAAAATTCATTCATTTTGCTCACACTTTCATCTAATATGCTTACATCATCAGCATAATTTAAGTCCAGGAGCGTTCTTCCTCCCCATTTGATTCCATGGTCTCCAATTGCCTTTCCTGTGCTCCTTAAGACGAAGTCCATCAAAATGATCCATATAAAGGGGGATAGAACACAAACCTGCTTAACTCCTGATTAATACAAAACCAGTTGCTAACCTCATTTCCTACCTTAACCGAAGCAGTATTATTCTCGTACATAGCGCAAATCACTTTAATGTATTTTTCTGGTATACCATATAACGATAAGACCTTTGTTAATGCTGTTCTATCAACAGAATCGAAAGCTTGCTCATAATCGATAAAACTAAGGACCAAAGGTGTTTGACAACGAAGGGACTTCTCATTTATTAACCTAAGAGCGAAAACATGGTCGAGACATCCTCTACCTTTTCTAAAACCGCATTGTTCTTCCCTTAAAACTTTGTCTCAGCATCTCTCAGTCTAAAAAGTATCATATTACTAAGTAATTTGCTACCTACTGAGACAAGACTAATGCCTCGATAATAACGACACTCACTCTTGTCACCTTTCTTATACAGTGGTTTTAATTAAGGTTTTCCTAAATCATTGGGTACTTCCCCTTTTTCAAAAATCATGTTCATAATCTTCAGTAGCTTATTCCTAACCTCAGAGCCACCATATTTAAGAAACTCATTAATCATACTATCAGCACCTGGGGCCTTATTATTTTTTAATCCTTTTAGAACTGTCGCTAATTCTTCCTCACTAAACAAATCTTCCTTCACATCCAAGGTATCACAAACTTTTTCATTTTCATCTATATCTTTTCCTGCAACTGTATCTCGGTTTAGCACATTCTCAAAATGTTCCACCCATCTTTCTTTAACTTTTTCCTTATCACTAATTGTGGCCTCATTTCTATCTTTAACTGGGACTAGTCCGGATTGGCTACTCCCTTTTAATTTATTAACATGCCAGTATAATATTTTACTATTATGCCGTCTAGCCGCATCTTCCAGATCCTCAGCAATTTTATCCATGGCCTCCACTTCACATCTCCTTAGTTCATATTTTAATGCTTTCTCCACTTTCTTTACATTCCTTTTGTTTTCATACGACCTATCACTCAGATAATTCTTATACAAACCCCTTCTACTCTCTATTAAACCTAAAGCTTTTTCACTAATATTCCTAGTTGCAGTCTTAGCACTCTTCCCTAGGACACCATCAGCAACTTCACAAATTGTTTTTCTGAAATTATTCCATCCATCTTCCACATTGTCAAATTTTAAACCCTCAAGTTTAGTACTCAACTGTTCCTGGAGTTTTTTTTCTCAAATTTTCATCCTGAAGTCTACCAACATCATAGCTTTCCGGGAAGGAGTTACCCTTCCGAAATTTCAGCTTTAAATTAACCTTAGACACTAGTAGATGGTTATCTTTACTTTTAACATCAATAACGGCACTCCTATACACCCTAGTATCTTGTATTGATCCTGCTAGTCTTCTGTTTACAATAACATAATCAATAAGGTTTGCTGTCTTACCTTCACGTGAATGGTATAAGTGTCAACTTATGGGCCATTTTGTGACCAAACACCGTATTGGTTATAACTAGGTTGTTATACCTAAAAAATTGCAAAAGCCTATAGCCATTACTGTTTTCTTTTCCTACACCAAATTTACCTAGACTAGGATACCATCTATCCCTATTTCTACCAACCTGGGCATTAAAATCTCCTAGCAAAAACACCATATTTCTACCTGGTACCCTGTCTATTTGCTCCTGTAACTGTAAGTAAAATTCATCTGAGTCACTAGTATCTCCATCAGTTGGTTCAATGGGGGCATATACTACTATAACTGATACCCTAAACTTTTTAGTCATAAAATGAGCAATTAGTATTCTATTATTAATACCTTCCCAGAACTGGTATTATATAACTCCCAGATAGTTACAATATAACTATCTGAGCAGAACTGTTATCACAAACTACTCCCTCCTTCGAACCCAAAAATTTTAATATTAAAATAAATGACAATGATAAAAAGTTCCCTTTCCTATATTGGACTGTAAAATTTCATAAGAATCCCCCTAAACCACGGTTTATTGCTGGAGTAGCTAAATGTCCAACCCACATTGCTGCTACTGACCTCTTTTTAATTTTAAAGGAAATTGTAAATAAACTTAAAACCTATTGTTCTGGTATTAAAAAGTTTTCGAATTTTAATCCATATTGGAGTGTTAATAATTCACTGCAGGTGATAGATTCTTTAACAATGGTTTCAGCTAAAAGAATTGAGTCTTTCGATTTTGCGACAATTTATACTAATTTATCACTTGATGTAGTGTTAGATAATTTAACAATTGTCATCAAGAAATCTTTCCTCTTATCTAGTAAAAGGTTCTTAAAAATAGACACTTATAATAAAAAAGCTATATGGACAAATTGCTTTAATACCACAGTTAACTTGAGATGTTCCAGCTTGGATATGATTTTTGAGTTATTAGAATTTGTTTTATACAATACTTATATAAGATTTGGTGGTGATTTGTACAAGCAAATCGTGGGAATTCCCATGGGGGGGAATGCCAGCCCATTTATAGCTGACTTGTTTTTAAGTCAACTAGAATATAAATATATGATGGATAAGAATAATCCAAATAATTTAAAACACGTTTTGTCGAATAATAAAAGATATTTAGATGATATTTTGGTCTTATATTGTAAGGATTTCATTGATATTTCCAAAAACATGTATCCATCAGAGCTTACTCTTGAACCTAGTCATGGCGCTGGTCATGAAGATCATTTCTTAGATTTGAATATTAATATTTGTGATAATAATAAATTAAGTTTTAAAATGTATAATAAAACGGATGATTTTGATTTTGAAGTGATTAGTTTCCCATTCCCTGAAAGTATTATACACTCAAATATCACGTATTCGGCGTTTTTCTCACAGTTACTCCGTTATGCAAGGATTTGTAGTAAATATATTGATTTTAAAAATAGATGTAAAATCTTAAGCCAAAAATTGATATCAAGAGGTTTTTCTGCAAATAAATTAACTTGGCAATTTAAAAAATTTAGTTTTCATTATAATGAACTTTTAAATAAATATCAAAAGAATTATCTGGAAATACTTAAAGAAATTTTCAATTAATTTCGGAGGTTCGACAAATGATGATGCAGCGCCATTTATTTTGAATTGTGTTTCTAATAGAGCGGATTTTTTTTAAAAATAGCCACATGGTAAAGATGAATTCTATAATTGTTTAGTTCATTCAATTTTTTATTTTGCAATGTGTTAATATTTGTGATTTGGTAAAATTTATCATATTTAGTTACCTATTGTTGCTAAAAAGAAGGATATATTAACAGGATAAGCTTGTTTTGGTGTTACTTGGTTGTTTTACATTTGCTGTTTTTTTTTTCAATGGCATGTATTTTGGGGGTGATACCTGACACGGGGATGCCACGGATATTCTGTGGTAGCCACAACACTTGGCTGGGTAGAGAATTTAAAGTGGCGAAACCCTATAGGCAAGTGCATTCTCCTGATGAGCCCTTGTGTTGGGTTGTTGCCTCTGAATTAATTGTCTTTATTATTTTTTCTATTGTTTGGTAACTGACGACTTATACTTATTGACGACATGACTGCCTGTCCATGGATTATTCTTTATGGTTGATTGTGTATGGCTATGCTTTTTGACCTATGTGATTGTATGGATGAGTAGGGTTAACGCCTCATTCAAGTGCTGGTCTATAGTAATCACTAATTTAGGAAAACAGTCTTCCTTTTCTCCTTCTGTCTCTCTCTTTTTTTTTTTTCTTTTTATGTGTTTGTGCTGCTGCATTGGTGATTTCTCTTTTCATGATATATATATATATATATATATATATATATATATATATATATATATATATATATATATATATATATATATATATATATATATATATAGAAGAATAGCAATCTCCTTTTTCACTTTGGTTCAACTACAATCTCCTAAGGCCATTTTTACCTTTCATATATCTCCAAAGTTTGATACCATACATCTCTGGGCTGCTTCAATCTATCACATACAGCGCAAATGAGCTTAGAAAGATCGTCAGTATTGTCAAAACGTAATTGGTTTTTCTGCTGTTCGTCAGAGATTTGCTTCCATAAGGATACAATCCAGTCGTCAATGTAATCACCTAAATGAATTGCTCAGGACAATAATGGATACTAATCGCAAGCCTAGGTGAACAAAGCATAAATATTATTTAAGAAGCAATTGACCATTAAGTGAATCAACAAGTGGCTACTCAAGAAGCTTTGAAGACAGACGGCTATAAAAATCAACGTCCACTAACTTGACTAAATAATTAAAAAAACTCAAAATTCCAAGATCAATTTCTCATGTCAGACAGAAATCGACCCATCGACCCATGTGGTTCAAAGTTTTATGGTTAAATTCCACCATTTTTTTCTGTGTACCAAAATATTTATAAGTAAAATTCAGAGGTATTAGAACAAAAAAGACTTTTGATTAATATTTGAGTTCCGCATCTTTAAATTTGATTTCCTCAGCGTTTATAATACACATCTGACACCTTTGAAAGTTTTCACCAGATTCGGTTAAAAGACTTCATGCGAGGGGTTGGTACAACGGTACATAGCTTAGAGATCCCTGATAGGCCTACAACTCTAATTCTCATGGATGCAGTCGTTTTTACAAAACATATGCAGAAAAAATACTGATTTATTTGCATTAAATTTGGTTGTTCAGAACATTTAAAGGCTTGCAGAGGAAAAAATAAAAAAAGTGCAATGTTAAGAATAAATAAACTAGCCAATGTCGCTTCGAGTGTTCTTCCTTTTTTAAGGAGAGAATAACAAGAGAGAAAACCTGCTAAGTCGTGCTGAAGTACTGAAGCAGCAGTAAGAGTAATAAACAAACAGTACTGAAGGCAGGGTAGTCTACTACTTAACAGTCCTAAAGACAGATGAATGTTTTCAATTTTTCCAGGGAATTTAATTGAGGGGGGACAACCCCCTCTTAGATCCACAAAAATACCTCTTTCAGCACTTTAATAAAAAAAAACTCGCCCCATCCCCATATTAATACCCTCCTTCCCCCTCTCCCTCCTACATTCCCGTGAATCAACAATCCCACAACTTCCTATTTGGAATTTTGGATACATTTATGTTGATGACACCAAATTACATGCAACTAAATTTTCAGCCAAGATTTGAGTACAACAAAGGTATGCTGCAACATTGGAATTATTCAATTGTTTCATGGGCCACCTGACAAGGAAGACACCAGGAAACCCCCCTTGGACTAGACTTTTCCGGAAGAACCCTTTCTCATGTAAAACCTGTGGAAGGTGTAGCAATAGTGAGAGACGCACTTCTTCGATTAACCACAGTACTTCAGTCCTTGTCTAAGAGAATTTTGAAAGATTTGTCCTCAAACCGTTTAGGATAAGATCAGAATTATTTTTATTGACAGAAAGAGACTGAACATCAGGCTCCCAAAATTTTAGAAGTACCCTCCCAGGATGTTAAAGTCATCTATAACTTCACTTACCTAAGGTTGATAGTCTGCTCTGATGGTTCACTAAATTTTGATATTACAACCCTTATTTCCAAGGTGTAAGATCTATTCTCTCACTTCTTCAGAAGGATTTGGTATCATCCCTGCATTTTTTGAGCAACTAAGGACCAAATATATAGAATAATGCCTCAGTCGCTAGCATGATAAATAGGCACGTCTGAGACACGATCATTGAAGCCCTTGTTATGCAAAGGATAGACTTACATTGGCAGTAAGATTGACTTGGAACTTCTGAAGTATTGTGTCTTACCAAAGCAGCTCCATTCACAAGGGGCCATCTCCACGCGTTACCTCTGTTGGTAACACTATCTCACGCGTGTTCAGAGCAGGCTCCAAATAGAGTGATCTACGACTGCAATAAAGCCCAGCAGGAATAGACATCACTTAGGGAGGTGTTCTCACGCAAGATAGAACGAGTATGCCAAGAAACAAAAGCTGAATCATGAAATCCACCCTCAAGACGCTCAAATCCTATCAATTTATCATAAAGACTAAAGACAACGAACGATGCATAAACCTCTCTACGTCAGTGGTCTACCATAACAGAAGGAGGGTCAAGCCAGGGTACCACAAAATTGCAGAGGACCCACTAAAGCACAAGACAATAAATGCCTCAAATAATGTTGAAACATCAATCAGTCACTTCATAAAAGCCTGCTGAGCAGGAATTTGAAGCCTAGGAAGTCTCTTTGAATATGAAAAAAGTTCTTTTAATCACCAATTTATGCGTGAAGCTTCGGACCATCTTTGAAGTCTGGAGCTGCAACCTTTACCTTTACTAACCTATGCATCTTCTTAACCTTATCTGTAAAATTAAATGGAAACCAGACTGAAGTATTCTATTCAAAAATATACTGAGACAAGGTATTTAGAATTCTAGAAAAACCAGAGCTAAGAGCTCATATGGCCCTTGTGACGAGGCAAGAGAGCTAAGAGCCAAGAGCTCATATGGTATGAGCTCTAACAAAATTCTAAGAATCATTAGATTGATTTAAAAGGAAAATCAGAGGCTTAATGCCGGTCAGGATTTAAAATAAGAGCTCTGAGTCACGATGTCCTTCTAAATATCAAAATTCATTAAGATCCGATCACCAACTCGTAAGTTATAAATACCTCATTTTTTCTGATTTTTCCTCTCCCTTTAGCCCCCCAGATGGTCGAATCTGGGAAAACGACTTTATCAAGTCAATTTGTGCAGCTCCCTGACACGCCTACCAATTTTCATCGTCCTAGCACGTCCAGAAGCACCAAACTCGCAAAATCACTGAACGCCTCCCCCCAACTCCCCCAAAGAGAGCGAATCCAGTACGGTTACGTCAATCACGTATCAAGGACATTTGCTTATTCTATCCACCAAGCTTCATCCCGATTCCTCCACTCCAAGTGTTTTCCAAGATTTCCCCCTCCAGCTCCCCCCACCATGTCAAAAGATCTGGTCGGGATTTGAAATAAGAGCTCTAAGACATGAATTCCCTCTAAATATCAAATTTCATTAAGATCTGGTCACCCTTTCGTAAGTTACAAATACCTCATTTTTCAAAATTACCCCTCCCCCAACTCCACAAAAGAGAGCAGATCCGGTCTGGTTATGTCAGTCACGTATCTTAGACAGGTTTTTATTCTTCCCATCCAGTTTCATCCTGATATCTCTGCTTTAAGTATTTTCTAAGATTTCGCCCCCCCCCCCGCCAATGACGCTGGATCCGGTTGAAATTTAAAATAAGAGATCTTAGTTGCAAGGTCCTTCTAAATATGAAGTTTCATGAAGATCCGAACACTCCTTCGTAAGTTAAAAATACGTCATTTTTTTTCTAATTTTTCAGAATTAACCCTCCCCCCAACTAATCAAAATGAGCGAATCCGTTCCGGTTATGTCAATCATGTTTCTAGGACTTGTGCTTATTTTTCCCACCAAGTTTCATCCCGATCCCTCCACTCTAAGTGTTTTCCAATATTTTAGATTCCCACCCCCCCAATGTCACCAGATCCGGTCGGGATTTAAAATAACAGCTCTGAGACATGATATCCTTCCAAATATCAAATTTCATTAAAATCCGATCACCCATTCGTAAGTTAAAAATACTTCATTTTTTCTATTTTTTTCCAAATTAACGGACCCCCCCCCCCCAGATGGTCAAATCGGAAAAACAACTATTTCTTATTTAATCTAGTTCGGTCCCTGATACGCCTGCCAAATACCCCTAGCTTACCTGGAAGTGCCTAAAGTAGCAAAACCAGGACCAACAGACAGACCGACAGACTGACAGAATTTGCAACTGCTATATGTCACTTGGTTAATACCCTTCAAAGTTAAAAATTTAAACATGAAAATGTCAAACTTAATGAAATACATTTTCAAAGTTAATAGGTAAAAACTTAAAAGTTAACGAATGCACTGGAAAGAAAATAACAAAGCACTGAACAGCATTTGTTAGCATCATGGAGAGCTTCCATAAGCATAGAAAACCGATTTATAGGCAAAACATTTTAGAAGCATGAACCAAAAGTAAAAATTAAACAAAAAAATCAAACACTCAGGTCTTAAGACAAAAAAAGAAAAAAAGCTCAAAATTACATCCCGCTGATAACCTTATATTAATATTAAATAAAAAAAAACAAGTTTTTTTAACTGAAAATAAGGAGCGACATTAAAACTTAAAAGGCACAGAAATTACTTCGTATATGAAAGAGGCTGCTTCCTCATCAACGCCCCGCTCTTTACGCTAAAGTTTGACTCTTTCTCTCAATTCTTCTTTTTAAAACAGTAAAAAACTTTAACGTAAAGAGCGGGGCGTTGATGAGGAAGCAGCCTCTTTCATATACGAAGTAATTTCTGTGCGTTTTAAGTTTTAATGTCGCTCCTTACTTTCAGTTAAAAAAACTTTTTTTTTTTATTTAATTTCTGAACGTTTTGAATCAATGCATGTTTTGATTTTGGCTCTCCGCAGAGGAATAATCAAAACGAAATTTGCATATTTTTTTTTGGCTCAATGGCTTTCTCATAATTTTGATCGAATGATTTTGAGAAAAAAAGAGCGGGGGACGAAGCCTAGTTGCCCCCCGATTTTTTGGTTAATTAAAAAGGCAACTAGAACTTTTAATTTTTTACGAATCTTTTTATTGGTAAAAGATTTACGTAACTTATAAATTAGCTTACGTAAAGAACTTTTGTATTCTCATGTTTTTATTACATATATGAGGGGATTCGCCCCATCGTCAGTACCTCGCTCTTTACACTAAAGCTTAAATTTTATCCCAATTCATTAAGAATGACCCCCTGAATCACAAAAGCCGTAGAATAAGTAGTTGAAATTACTGAAAATACTTTAGCGTAAAGAGCGAGGTATTAGAAGGAGGTGAGCCCCTCATATGGGTAAAAATTTCTGTTTGTTTTAAGTTTTATTGCTGTTCCTTACTTCCAGCTGAAAAACCTTTTTCACTTTTATTTTTTAATTGTTTTTTTTAAATAATGCTGGTAAATCCTGCTCTCCCTTCATGGAAATTTTCTTCTCCCATTACAAATTCTCGAAGGAAAGTTCCCCCAGCATATCCCCCTCTTCTCAACCCCTCCCCCAAACCAAAAAAATCCTCCTGAAAACGCCTGTATACTTCCCAATAACCATTACTATGTGTAAGCACAGGTCAAAGTTTGTAACTTGTTGCCCCTCCCACGGGGACTGTGGGGGAGTAAGTCGTCCCCAAAGACATAGTTATAAGGTTTTTCGACTACGCTGAATAAAATGGCTATCTCAGAATTTTGATCCGTAGACTTTGGGAAAATAATTAGCGTGGGAGTGGGCCTAGGTACCCTCCAATTTTTTTGGTCACTTAAAAAGGGCACTAGAACTTTTCATTTCCGTTAGAATGAGCCCTCTTGCAACATTCTAGGACAACTGGGTCGATACGATCACCCCTGGGAAAAAAAAAAAAATAAAAAAAAAAAAAATAAAAAAATAAACACGCATCCGTGATCTGCCTTCTGGCAAAAAATGCAAAATTCCACATTTTTGTAGATAGGAGCTCGAAACTTCTACAGTAGGGTTCTCTGATACGCTGAATCTGATGGTGTGATTTTCGTTAAGATTCTATGACTTTTAGGGGGCGTTTACCCCTATTTTCTAAAATAGCGCAAATTTTCTCAGGCTCGTAACTTTTGATGGGTAAGACTAAACTTGATGAAACTTATATATTTAAAACCAGCATTAAAATGCGATTCTTTTGATGTAGCTATTGGTATCAAAATTCCATTTTTTTAGAGTTTCGGTTACTTTTGAGCCTGGTTGCCGTTTACTACAGTTCGTTACCACAAACTGTTTGACAATCGTTACCACGAACTGTTTGACAATTACAATCTAGAAGTTATATGTCCAGATGGCCATTTTCAGTAGACTATATTACTTGAAAAAGATATTCCTTAAAGTCACTTTGTTAAAGAGTGTAACTTAGTTAATGATAATTCTAGTCTCCTATGCTGAATAATTTCATTTTTTGCTGTTCTGTCTAGTTGAAGAGTATAGCTATGAAACTTGCCTTTTTAATAATGGAATTTTCCTAGTTTATATCTCTTTTTATTACTAATTAAGTCTTTTGAGGAGGAAACATTTTTTGCTACTTTTAGGTAATTATCTATAACAAAAAGCTTGGCAATTACTAGTGGTGGCTGTACCCCTTTGTAATTGAATAATTTCTGTTTATGTAGAAAATTTATGATTATTATAGTTCCTGTTTTTCTTAAATTTGTGAATACATTCAAACAGAAAAATTTGTTCTTCTTATTTTTAGCTTTTCTGGAACTGTCATACATGAGCATATTAGAATAATAGAAATAAGAGATGAAAAAATTATAAGAGCATAGGAGAAATATGCATACCATAATCCCTGTATTTCTTCCAGCTTAATGACTCATTCCAACTTTTTGAACCTAAAATCACAAGAAAAACTAAGTCAAATTTTGCATTAACACAAATGGTTCATACACCAGGTAAAAACAATTATACCTGCTTTTTTTATACCATGGGCTCAATCTTGTTAACTCTAATCTGCTCCAATTATCATTGAAATTACTATAAATCTGGAGAAGACAAAGGTTGTACATTCAATTTGACTGCCAAAGCTTCACCTTATAAATATGTATATTTGTAATTTCTATAAATATGTATAGAAATGAGCAAGTTTAATCATTAGTATTGTCTGCCTTGGAAGCCTACTTTTTTCAACTGATAACAACAGACATGCTCTTAAAAATCCTTCCAGAGATCAATGTTGCCCTTCAAAACAAGTATATTTGAAAAAAAAAACTATGGCTACTGTAGTTTTACCTAAGCTTTCTTATATCTCCGCTTGCGAGTCCTGGATTTCAGAGATCAAGGACAGACACAAAACCCTGTATTTTAACCAATACCCTGACATCTTTAAAATCAAATTTTGATGGAAATTAAACAGCATTTGTGAAATAGTGCATAATGTTTTTTGACGTCAGACAATGATACAACAATCTTTGTTAACCTAAATGATTCAATTTGAACATTCAGGCAAATTCTTCAAATGACACTTGCTTGATAATAAGTCAGATTTTTCAAAAGACTCTCTTTAGATTCATCAACAATACAGATTCAAATAATTATTTGACTGTGCTTTCAAAAATGCATGTCTACCTTTTTCTATTATAGTGAATATTTGAGACAGAAATAATATATATATATATATATGTATATATATATATATATATATATATATATATATATATATATATATATATATATATATATATATATATATATATATACATTATGTGCATATATACATTATTTGTGTCTCAAATATTCACTGTAATAGAAAAAGGTGGACATGCACTTTTGAAAACACAGTCATACAATTATTTTTATAAAAATTATAATTTATAAAATAATAAACGCCCGTGAAAATTATAATCTATTTATATCTAAGTAGCAAGAAAAAAAACAAAAAAACTATTGGGTATCTGGTTACCAAAATATTACATCAGCAATGTTTTAGGCACAGCAACCTATATCTAGCTGAAAATTTCAAGGATGAGGGGGGGGGGTGAAACGACCAAAAATTTCGACTTAAGGAGCAGGACAGAGATACAAGCGCCTAACAGATATACAATGCCTTCATGGTTAAGAAGCAAGGTAAAAGGAGAGACACAATGTTTAGCTGGATGACCAAAACAGCATATCTACAATATCCAGGGAACAGCTTAGGTTATCAAGTTGAAACTATCAAGGAGCGTTGGAGGGGGGTGGCGTGCATGAGTATATTATGGTCTCCAGTCTGTATAAATTATTGGCATTATAAGACCCTGTTAAACTTGGTACCAAGATTATCAAAACAGCATATCTGCATTATCTTAGGAGCAGCCTAGATAGGCTGAATTAAAATTTTCCGGTGTTTGAGGGCTAAGGGGACATCGAATTTGAATGAACTGAGAGGAGGGGCAGAGGCTAATCAAAAGAAGCCATGTATCCAGGTTATCAAAATGATATATCTGCAACATCTTGGGAAGAACTTGTAGGGATTGGACTGAAACTTGTAAATGGAAAGGATGACTGAGATTTTCAAATCTTTTGGGAAAGTCTGGCAGCAGCTGGCTTGCAAACCAAATTGGGGGGAAGCCTTGTAAATCTCAGGTGAAATGCTGTCCTCACCAGGAGACTTGTCTTTTGAAGTTCCAGATGGCTTTGATGGTTTCATCAAGGTCTGACAGAGACTTGTTCATGTTGTGAGGCTCTTTTGAGACACATGTTAGAGTGTTTTCCAACTCAACTGGTGCAATCACATTAGATTTAGAAGGTCAATAAAATGTATTTCCCATTGTTCCACTTTTTGCCCACAGTCTGCTATGGTAATCTCTTGTTGATCTTTGATAGTGCTGAAGACACTCAACTTCTTTAAGTATTTGATATGTGTTGTGAGATTCATTCTTCTCTTTGGGGCCACTTTCCTTTTCATATTGACAAAGAAGGGTCTTTGCTCCAAAAAGGGTATGGTTGCTTCCTGCTCTGGAAGCAACCATACCACTTCCTGCTCTTCCTGCCCGCTTTTGTGTTGGAAAAAAGAGTTTGTAACCACAAATTTGTGGTTGTGGTTGTGAGCAAACTAGATGTTTGCTTGCTGTTTTTGCATTCCTGTCTGTATGTGTAGCACCCAATGATGTCATGTACTAATTGTTTAATAGGTCCAACATGGCCATTCCTATCTCTTGCTGCTATGAGCTAGCCTTGCATTTGGCATCTCTTCATTATTTGTTTAAGCTCCATGTAGAATAGGTCTTTCTAGGCTTCAGCAGCCTCACAAGTTGGAGAATATACTGCAATGATAATAATATTGAAAAGTCTACACTTTAAACAGGTGACAGCAATTCTTGGGCTAATAGGGTCCCACACAAGAAGCACATGTTGAGCTGTAGTACTCACCATAAGCCCCACTCTGTGAAGCCGAGAACCTTAGTGTACTTCAGAGTTCAAAAATTGGTATAGTACTTCTCATCTGATTCTGCTATCGATATCTCTTTGAACAGGATACCTCTGATCCTTGTTTCAGAAGGCAAATCATATCTCCCTTATATTTGTACAATTCCTAAGCTATGACTTGTCAGGTTGTCTCTGCTTTCATTGATCTTACATTCTGGAAGAATACTCCAAAAACCTTTTTCATCCAACCGATGTGGACTGTAATGGTTTTCTCATTTATCAGCCTCACCACCATTCATAACAGTGAGGGCACATCACCTAAAGCTGGGAACATCATAGTTAAGATAATTTGCTCATTTATTGGCCTTGCCACCATCCTGATAAGTGAGGACATGCTGCTTAAAGCTGGGGACACCATAATACATGACAAATTCATTTTTCATTTGTAAGTAAAATGGGAATTTCTTTTACTGTAAGCTCCCCAGATTCATGACACCCTGTGTGTGTTAGCATTTGACTGTGCCAGGCATGTGGCTTGTCAAAAGTTCCACTAATCTACCCCTTTGAGGTACAAAACTTGGACTTCCTGTTAATGGTTAAGGATGGAAGAGCTTGACCAATAGCTTGGAGTACCTCACAACCAGGACTGTTTGTCTTCTTTTCAGTCTGTTTGGACCCCTTTGATCCTAGCCTAACCATCTCTGGATTCAAACTGTTCTGTCTTTTTTTTTCTTTGTTGGCAACAGGACACTGAATAATTATAAATAGGTGTTTAAGGCCTTGAATAACAGCTGATTTTCATACCTAATTAGTTTTTGATGCATATTTCCAATTAACATCATTGTCTAAAAACTATAGGCTGTATAAAATAACAAAGTTACCTTTCAAGGCCTCATTAAGGGCTCAAAATAGAACTTGTTGCAGAAGCAATTATTGAATTTGGAAAAGATTATTTGCTTTCTTTCCAGCTAAATTATGTAAATATTTAGCCTACTCTATCAGGCCAGAATTTACCAATAGGCCCACTAAGCCTGGTCCTATGGATGCAAAATGCCAGAGGAACAAATCACTGAGCAATTTTTTTCTTAACAAAACTGGACTGAGGTGTTTTACTGTTAAAGTGCCAGGTGCACTCCACTGCTGTGCAGATCGACATCCCAGAAATTAGAAAGCATGCAAGTGAGCTATTTAGTTTTTATCATAAAAATTCTATAACCATTGATTGTAGAAGAAAGCTTACATTTGAAACCCTTCTTGGTGAAAAACACTGATGAAGAAAAAAAAAATGAGTCTAACTGATGTTAGCAGGGCTTTGCATCATTTTAATGCAGTTGACATATATCTAAACATTGACATTGTCCTAAGAATGGTAGTTCTTCACCCATTGTTGGGTGAAGAACTACTTAGATCTTCAAATAGCCACAATAGATTGACATCATTATCCCAGCTCTCTATTGAGGAAAAGCTGACTCAAGAGATAATGTACAATGACATCATAGACACCTTCACATAAAATAAAGCAAAGAGGAAGGCTTTATCAATTCTCTTTGAAGATAGAAACTCCTACTTACAAAACAATGTATAATACACACATGTATTTATGTGATGCTATCTGACCAATGAATACTTATTTCCAACCAATACCTTGTTTAATTATCTAATTTACTTAATACCCCAATGCACAAATATTTGATTATCAAATAATTATTGTAAGTGATCTTATTTTAGTAGCATCCTGCCAAGCTTGCATGCTTATTGGTTTAGTGTTGGTTTTGTTATGTGCTTATGTTGTTATATTTACAGGCGCTTGGGTCATACTAAAGAGCTAAATCAACTTGAGATTTACAAATTCTACAATTTTGTAATAAAATAAAGATTGTTAATGTTTGATGTATTAAATAAAGATTATTTTCTTAAGGAAAATTTACCATCCCTTCTATAATACAAATATGGAGTGTCAAAAACAGGTGGGCCAGAAGCATCAAAGCTTTAAATCTGGCTCTTTAGTGTATCAACTGCTTGTATTTAGTTTTTTAATATCTGGTTTTGTCCACCATAACAGAAAAGAACTTCATTTCCATAGCCTCCTCAATAATATGGTGCCATATCTTACTTTCCACCATAGAAATAAAGTCATTTTTGTGGTCTGGACTTGAATGATACCTAAGCCTACCTTCTTTCTAGCTTAAGTAATCAGGTTCAATCTATTTGAGATGCAACAATAAGTTAATTCTCCAGAAGCTTTTATTATTTTCACTTCTATCACTTTGACTATACCCATTTTTTGAAAAAAATTTGAATATTTTTTGTTTACACAACTTTTTTTTCACTTGTAGGCTAGGCTATTAGGATAATCGGCTATAAATACTGACTGGGCTCCTGATTTGATACACCTCCTGAAATGAGGGTTAAGACAGCACTAAGAAGATCACTCCTAGTAAATGACACCAGTGGTGTTGAATAGGGATATATTAGTAGCCTACTTTTTTGTCAGGCCTAGGCCTATAGTAGACCTATTGTGTTTGTTTATTTTGAACTGTTTGAAGTCAACAAAAGCAAGTAAAATAGCATCACTGTGCCATCAAATGGTAATTTTTAGTTAGAAAATTAATCAAGCCTGGTAAAAATTTGACACTTGTCTTTGATAAATGAGGACCATTTATTTAGACCTAGCACCTATTCTAGCCTACTTAAAAAAAGGAAAAGCTTCATGTATGAAATTTCTGAGATCTATCTAAATACAAATATTTCTGGTAAAATTCTAGTTAATTGACTTCTTGTTATCTCAGAAAGGGTTTAGGTTAGGAGAATGAAACTTTTAGGGATAAATCTACTGACTAAAGTATGTCCCAGGAAAGTATTTTGAAGCAACTACCTCTACTCCTTCTCCCTCTTGAGGGCCCTGACCTTTGATGACTTTAAACATATGTGTGTTATAAAAATGAAACCTTGCAAAATAGATCTTCTGCTTAATTGAAGTACAACAAAATTGTTTTCAGCTTCACAACTTTGCTCAATCCCAATTTATAAGGTTTTAAAGATATGCAGTTACATTTCCTAAATTTTGGAAAAAAATCATTAATATGGCTCAAAATTCTGCTCAAATAACAGGAATTGCATTTTCATAGCTAAAGGCAGAGAAAAAGCAACTAGTAACTGAAAATTAAGGTAAATGTTGTTTTGTCAAAATTTCAATAGGTATATACATGTCACGTAGGCAAAGTTCTGTGCCCTCTAGAGGGAGAAGAAGTGGAAGTGGGTACTTTAAAATACCTTCCCGGGACATACTTTAGCCTGTAGACTCATCCCTGAAAGTTTCATTTTCCTAACCTAAACCCTTTCTAAGATATCAAGAAGTAAATTAACTAGAATTTTACCATATTTCTAAATGTGAAGAATTAATTTCCTTTGCTCAACAGCATTTCTTTAAAAATGTCAAAAAAAAATAATTCTGAAAAGCAATCGTTTATGCTAGCCTAAGTTAACAAATCAATTTTAGTAAGACTGGTGCAAAGAAAAACTAAGGGAATCACTAAGACAGCGTATAATATTAAAGAGCTAATCAATTATATAAAGGTGAGTAGGATTAACATGTAGGCTATACTGACTTCTAAAGCTCATTTTTTTTAATTTGAAAATGTCGCCTCTATGTTACCTGACAGAAATAGCTAATGCTCTCTATGAAAAAATTCTTCGGCTGCACTAATTTACATAAAATATTGTCTGCAAAGTTCTATTTGAATTGGCTCCAGAATTTTTCGAGTAACTTGGGCCTTAAAAATGGTAAGTCATGCAGTATATCCATTTTATGAATATCACTTGAAAAAATATAGGGTCTCTTTTCAATAGAATGGCTGTTAAATTTATATCCACCTTCCATTCTTACGAAAACAACCTGTGTTACATTGTGTTTCTCAATCCAGCTCTAGGCATAGCCTAGGCCTATAGGCTATTCAACAAGCTTACCCTTGCTGAATCTTGATTTTTAAGGCTTTTAAAGATTATGAACTGAAAAAATATGGTAAGTTTGAAGTTTGCAACATAATTTAGTGGTAAAGATGGAATAATTTACATTACTGACATATGCTACAAATGAGATGAACATAGACCTAGCCTACCACTTGATGGCTTTTTTTATGCCCTTTCTAAATATAATTATTGGTTTACTCAGAAATTCAATTTTAGGCACAGAATGGACCCTTGAAGAGGATACATTTTTTATTATTTTTTGCTTTGTAAAAGAGTTAGGCCTAAAACATTGGTTAAAAAACTTAGGCCTACTATTTGATTTTTGCTAATGTTATGTAATCCACAGGTATTGATTTATTATGCTCCAAGTGAACAAATTTTAGGCCTGGCCGATTAACTAAGTAGGCTACTTAGATAGCTCAGAAACAAACCTATCCCTATAATCATAATTTCATCCTGTTGATTCTTTATTTTGTCACCATCAACTCAATTTCGGCCTATACATAAACCAGTTTCAACCAGATTCATACTAACACAGTTATATAAAGAGATAAATACATTGGTAAAATTCTTATTGAGTGACTTCTTGCTATCTCAGAAAGGGGTATGGTTAGGAAAGTGAAACTTTCAGGGATGGGTCTACAGGCTAAAGTATATCCTGGGAAGGTATTTTAAAGTACCCACCTCCACTCCTCCTTCTAGAGATGCCAGAAATTTGCCTACATGACAGGTCTATACCTATTAAAATTTTGACAAAACGATACCTTAATTTTCAGCATCACTCTTGTTTATACTTGTGTACCTGTAAATTGAATTGACTGATAAAGTCACAAGTCACAACCCAGAAAAGACAGAGGAAATATATAATTCATGCTATATTTGCACATAGGGGGGGGGGGTTAAGGGTAATATATTTTTGAGTTGTAGTTGAAATCTGTTAACTGCAATTATTCTGGATGTACTGAAGTAAGAATTATTGTTCTAAACCCTTTTGTATAGTCAAAATTACAAGGAAAATGTTAATCTTTGAGGGTCCTAAAGGGCTTAACAATGGAATTTTCCAAGTACAACAACTAAAATGTTTAAAAAGAGCATAAAAAGGCATCAAATGGTACAGGCTACTACTTTGTATGTCATTAATGTAAACTGCTCTGTCTTTACCACTTTAGTTAGGATAAAAAATAGATATGAATGATATCCATACTTTTTGTTCATTTCCAATGTTTTTTTGAACAATTTTATTGTAATCACTGAAGCTGAACTGAGTTTCATCAAGTAAAAAAAAAAGCTACTCGTTACCTGACAATATGGAAAACAACAAAGAAAATATGATTAAGGTTATATATGGGACCATAAGAGGGAGGGAAGTATTTTGTGAAATGTGACTAGGAATAGCAAAATAGAGTGAATGCCCAAGAGCTCTTTTTGAGGCCCTGCATGTAGCCCCCTTAATGTTGTAATATAGCATAGGGTTTAGTTCATAATCCAGTGAGCACAGTTTTAGGCCAGGTTTGCTCCTAAGTTTCATTAGTGGTAAGTATAAGTTTTTGGTTTACAAAAATGTTCTTAATTAAAAGAAAGTGAAAAATGTTTGCTAAAAGATGTGCAATTTCACTAAAGTTTATCCAAGTATCATACCAAATTTTTGTCCATTAGATTCAATGCATGAGTCATAGCCTTTTGTGCTTCTGCTCATTGGTGTATTTAGAAAGGGGGAGAAGTCAGGGGATCTGGCCTATCCTATCTTCTCTTAGAATTAGCATAAGAGTCAAATGAAATATGAAACATGGCTTACAATTATTTAGCAATGAAGGTTACAAGAGTTGAAAACCCATCTTGTAACTTAAGGCTATGAAATATTGTTAAGTTTTGATAAAATGCAAGAATATGAATTGGGTTATTTTTTGGTCATGATATGAGAAAAAGGCATCCAAATCCCTGTGTAAAAAAAAAAAATATGATTAGTAGAAAGAGAAGAGGAGATAGGAGGAAGGCCTATGGCTATTTTAAACAGAAAACACAACTAACAGAGCCAGACAAAACACCTAATAGTCACCAGATTGAAAAATCTTCTATTTGGCATTCCTCTAAAAAATATTCAAATTTTTCAGTTCAAAAATTTATAAATTAAATCAAATTTCAAGGTAATTTGCCTAAGACATTAGAACAACTTCTAAGCCAAAACACTAATAATCCGTTTCATGACATTGACCAACATTCAGAAGTCACCTCAGCCACTGCATCCATAATCACCTTGCTTGACATTTGTCTGGAGTCCTCTGATAACTACAGCCAGATTTCTGATGCTTGAAAGCTGGACTTGATGTATAGGCACTGGAAAGCAGGAAAAGATTATGAATTTCCTGAAGTAGTTAACTAGAATGTTGAAGGTGTAGTGACAACACATCATTGTTTTCAAAAGACATGGTTCCAAAGTTATCCATTGTAGGTTTTCAACCCAACCAAAAAGGTGAATTCTATAAACATTGCTTCCTATTTGGAAGATCTGTAAAGACCAGTAAAGGTTCACAACAGGTGCTTGGAAGCCTAGTTTTGAAGCCATATAACCTTAAATATGCTGTCATTGACTTCGAGTTTCATGGTATTTTAGTAGAAAAATGTTTATAAAAAAACAAGAAGGAAAAAGCATTCCATTTGACCAGCAATTGATTTTTGAAGATTGTAAATAGAATATTAAAACCAAAGAAGTGTTAAAACCAATTAGCCAGGATATTCTATTTTGTGGTTTTCATGAACTAGCCCTATGGGGCCTTTGTGAAAAAAAAGTTATCTCCTTGCAAAGAGTTTTGAAAATGAAGAGATATTCACAGTATTGTTGTAATTGATGATGGATTGCAGAGCCACATATTTGTGAGAGCACTTTGAATGATCTTCTAATAGTCCAAAATATACATCTCCTCTAGTGATAAATGATATTGTTGATAGTGTAGGTATTGTCATTTGGAACACAATTTTGAATAGAGCAAATTGCAGTGTTATTTGATATTGGTTGATGAGTTGATGTTAACTTGTGAGTGATGTTACCTCAAAAGAACAGCTTGTTCTTGTTGCCGATTTCTATTATGGCTATCAAATAGATTTTTTTTTATTTCAACACTGTGAATGACTTACCTGGTATAGGTCTTGCAAAGTAAATTATCAGACTCTGAAAATTATCAGTTTAGAAAAATGGAAATTATCAGGAAATTATTAGTTAAATTGTCAGTTTAGATTAGACATGAACAAGTTAGTTGAAATCAGCTTTGATGGAAGTAGTGCCTTGTCCAGTTTGTGCAATAGCAGCCCAGACAGCTGAAAGTGTTGAACTCTGATCACACCAAATCAAGTCCTTTAAATTAATATAGTAAGAATTCTGCTATCTTGCTGTTAGAAAATCTGGAAAAGCCAGAGAATATTGATTTTTTTATGTAAAAAAATAAAATCAGAATTCTGTTGCAAAAGCCAAAAAGAAATAGACAGAATTTCTGTCAACAAGGTAATGACAATTGTTCTTGTATAATCTGAAGCAGTACTTGTAGCTGACTTTTAAAGGTATAAAAACTGCTATTGATGCTATTGTGTAGAAGATTTGGAGAAACTGAGAACAGAATTAGTTGAAAGGCCTTCAAGGAAGCTCCATTATGGAATCTTCTTCTATTACAACAATGCGCTGATGCATTCATCATGTGCTGCAAAGAAGTTTTTAGCCCAAACCAAGTCCCATCTGACTTTTGAAAATGCCTTATTTTTACAGGATGTATCTGTACTTTTTGGCCTTTTTTCTCCTTTCAAGCAATTTGTGGTAAATAACTGTAAGTAAGGAGCAACACAGCTAAATAGTAAGCAAGACTTTAAAAAGTGGAATTTTGATATCAATAGATACATCAAAAGAATTGGCTTATTGTGCTGATTCAAAATCTATAAGATTTGTCAAGTTTAGTTTTACCCATTGAAGGCTATGAGTCTGAGAAGATTTGCCTGATTTTGGAAAAAAAGAGGAAACACTCCCTTAAAGTCAATACATGTTAATGAAAATCACAACACCAGATTTAATATATCAGAGAATCCTACCTTAGAGATTTCAAGCTCCAATCATCAAAAACGTGGAAACCAAAAAGAATGGAGATCCCCTGAAGCCCCTGGGGAAAGGTCCCTATGAAATTTGCCCATTTTATACATATATCATTTGTTATTGGGAAGTATGCATATATTCTTTTAGGTGGGGGAGGATGAATTTTCTGCTTGGTGGATTCTCTAAAGGGATAATTTTCCATTAGAATTGAAATTTTCAGGGGGGAGTGAAGTTTTCAGTGAAACTGCACTAGGGGAATTGCCAGAATACAAAATTCTTTTTATTAATCATACTTTCTCTTTGTTGACTAAATTTTACATGTGGAGATGTTATTTCTAATTTTCTGGGATTCAATTGCCTGGAGCTTCTTCCTTTGGAGAGGAAGCCAGATTTACCAGTGCTATTTAAAGAATGATCAGCAATTAAGTAAGAAAAATAAGTTTTTTCAACTAAAAGTAAGGAACAATGTTTAAACTTGAAACAACATAAATTATTACATAGGCCTATATGAGGATATTAAGTAGGAGGGGGGGTACCTCCCTCATATACATAATAATTTCCATTCGTTTTAAGTTTTAATGCTGCTCTGTACTTTTGGTGGAAAAACTTGTTTTTTTTTTATATTTAATTTATTAAAAGGGTCAGATTTTTTTCATTCTGTTAATGCCTTTGTAAGCTGCTGTTAATTTGAATAAAATTTATAAAAATAAAACATTCCACCTGCTATGCAGAGTATAAAAAATATAGTCAATCTCATAAGGGTTAGAGCCTGGCACATTAATAAAACAAACTACAATACCACTAAGTACAAATAGCAAAAACTAGATAAAAATAGATAGACAGGAACTATAATGATTAAAAAAAAGAATTAAGAGAAAGTGTGACCTTTTAATACTGTTCAATATAATTAGATATGACAAAAAAAAAGTTTAAAATCTTCAGTAAAGACTTAAATCCTCTAAAAATCTGTTAAATCTACTGTGCCTAAGCATCTTAAATCTACGTATCCAAAGACAAGCTGCTCTTCTAAAAAAAAGCCGCAATAAATGGATTCCAATCTGAATATCAGCATTGAAATAATGCCAAAATTCTAGTTTCACCCCAATGTCTTTGTTTCAATAAAATTGGAAGTTTGTTTCAATAATATATATATATATATATATATATATATATATATATATATATATATATATATATATATATATATATATATACATATATATATATATATATATATATATATATATATATATATATATATATATATACATATATATACATATATATATATATATATATATATATACATATATATACATATATAAATATATATACATTTATACATATATATACATTCAACAATCTAGATAGGTCAGAAGTTTTAGAAAATTTGTTAAGAGCCTCAATTCTAGAAGAAAAGAAATCTATGGAGTGATGTCATTTTTATATACATCAATATTGCAACATCAATGTCACACTTCTGTGGAAAAATTGAAGATTTTTGTGCATGGAGAAGTTTACATTAAAGTGCTTAAAGAGCAAAAAAACTGGTATTTAAAAAAAAAAATATTTAAATCTATTTTAACAAGGGATAACACCAATTCAAAAATCTTAAAAAAGACAACAAAAAATTTGAAATTTCGTAAAATCACTCTTAAAAATTGGACTTGGTTTAATAATCAAATATATTTGAGAAGATACGCTATGAAAAGACATTAAATTGCATAAAGAGCAAACAACTGGTAATTGCAATAGTATTTGTATATAATTTAACAAGGGTTTACACAATTCAAAGACCTTAAAAAAGAAAACGAAAAGTTTGAAGCTTAGCAGAAATCATTAGAAAAACAACATTACCGAATTTCTGATACAAGTAAACGCAGCGTCTTTTTATGTCACTTGGTATTAATAAAGTGACATACAGCAATCGCAAATTCTGTCGGTCTGTCTGTCTATCAGTCTGTCGGTCTGTCTATCAGTCTGTCGGTCCTGGTTTTGCTAGTTTAGACACTTCCAGATAAGCTAGGACAATGAAATTTGACAGGTGTATCAGGGACCCAACAACAATAAATTAGAAATAGTCGTCTCCCCGATTCGACCATCATGGGAGTGGTGGGGGGACGGTTAATTTGAAAAAGAATTAGAAAAAACGAGGTATTTTTAACTTACAAACGGGCAATCAGACCTTAAAGAAATTAAATATCTAGAAGGGTATTGTGTCTCAGAGCTCTTATTTTAAATCCTGACCAGATCTTGTGACATTGAGGGAGTTGGAGGGAGAAAAATAAGCACGAGTCCTAGATACATGATTGACATAACTGGAAAGGACCTGCTCTCTTTGGGGGAGTTGGGTTAATTTTGAAAAACTAAAAAAAGCGGTATTTTTAAATTACAAAGGAGTGATTGGATCGTAATAAAATTTCATATTTAGAAGGACCTAGTAACTCGGATCTCTTATTTTAAATCCTGACTGGGTCAAGTGTCTTTTGGGAGAGTTGGGATATATATATATATATATATATATATATATATATATATATATATATATATATATATATATATATATATATATATATATAATATATTGAATGCAAAATTAATAATCACAAGACTTTAGGTAGCCACATCAAGTGATAAAATTGGTATTAAAAAACATTCTAAAACACTTGTTGACTAGTAATCATTTTTTTTTGTTTTTAAATTTCCATTTTAAAAACTAATAATGAAAAACGTGCTCAAAAGGAAAGCTAATTTTCATCAGCGGTATAATTAGGAGGAGCTCAAACAAAGGACTGTAACCTAGAGGACTGTATTTTGTAACTTTCTTGCAGTAAACTTTCTTATTTCTAATGCTTAAATGCGGTGGCGGTTTTTGGCCTTAGCAGGGGGCGGGGCAGTCCCAGTTTTTCTTACAGCTGACAGCTCTTTTTATTTATATTTTTACACTCATGTGGCACACCTTACCCCCCCCCCCCCACCCAGATTGTAGGGCCTTAAACTGCTCTTGCTGAAATGAACTGTTTCTTCTGGTTATTTTATTGGCCTTTGTATTTAACTGCTCTAATGGATTCTAAGTACAATTTAATTCTATTCGAATTCTAAGTTTAAATACCAGCGAGGGCGGGGCAACCCTTCTTGAAGATGGACAATCTGTGAAAGAGTTCAAGAGATTATGTTTTCTAGTTTAAGAGCTGGAGATTCAGAACATCTATTTTACTGGTCATCATCTTTCCCCAGCTACCTTCCATCAGCTCAAGATGACTGTAGATATAAGAAAATTTTAAATATTGGTAATAAGGTTCTCTGATATGTTTAATCAGATGGTGTAATTTTCATTCAAAATCACTCTTTTTTTTTAGATGTTTTGCCCTTTTTTTTAAATTAGCATTTTTTTTGCACCCACAACTTTTGATGGGTAATTTTGAACTTAATGAAATTTACTCTTCTCGAATGATGAAAAAAACTGATTTTTTTCGCATATATTATTCTCTGTTTTGTATAGTTTTTATTGCTTCTAAGCATGAGTCACTCTTTACTCACAGTTCTTTGACATAAACTTTTTGAACAGTTTTTGTAATCATTGCATATTTTCTTGTATAACAGGCCTATTAAAATTGCCAAATTTAGATTTGACATGTTAATATACAATCAGGGACAAAGAAAGAAAACTAGGACCTCTAGGAAAGCAATTCTAGAATTTTGAGATTTCTTTAGGTTTTCCTCCAATATATTGTATTTTCCATATATTTTGCCCATCTTTAAAAATTGTGTCCCATTTTTAGATATATGCCCCTCTAAGAAGAATTTTTACATGTTTCCCCATTTGTAGCTGTGGAATGTTCCACTAAAGAAAAATAAGCTAACGTGTAATCAAGATACATACGAAAAATAAAGATTCTTATAGATTCTTTGATTATATAAGTCGATATTCCATACTCTTTACTATCTCTCACTCGCTTTCCAGTTTTTAAGTACTGCTAAGCAATGAACTAGATGCTGGTGTGAAAATGGAGCTTGATGCTATTTCAAGTAAATTTCAGTATTATTTTATTTATTAAAAAGATTTGACCTGACCATTGATGTTTATGGGTCATTAGTTCAAGCCAAAAATCAGTGAGAGAGAAAGATGGGTTTATTAATATAAATAACAAAACAAAACAAGCAAATGGCCCGAAGCAAAGCTTGTTTGGGCTTACAAACCCAATACACATACAAATAAAAACAATCCGAAAAAGAAGAAGAAAACAAAAAAGAAAAGAAAAGGAAAAGAAAAAAGAAAAGAAAAGAAGAAGAAAAAAATTCAATTACCCTGCATTTCAATCGATATGGAATTACACTTCAAAAAAGACAAAACAAAAAGAAACTAAAACCACTTGACCAGTATTGCCTAAAACAAAGCAAACATCTTGGCTCCACTTGAGGTCCACTCAACTATCAAAACCAAAAATATTAAGGCAAAATAGCTTTAATTCCCGCCGAAATTCAAGAAAACTATGAATTTTTCTCAAAGTCGTAGATAAAACAATTCCATGCATGAGGTCCTAGATGCCGAATAGAAAACTGAGATCTACGGGTAATAGCAAGCGGACGACGAATTATATCGGACTGTCTTGTAGAATGTGTATGAATATCACTTCCTAATTCAAACATACTTTTAAAACATATTGGTAAACAATTTTGAAAATATTTATGTATAGACAGGCTTCGATAAAAAGTAATAAGTCCTTCTAAATGCAAGATTTTGCAATCTATATACCTCTTTTGTGCTGAGTCCTTAAAAGCTACACCACATAACACTCGAAGTGCTTTATTATGCAAAACTCGAATATGATGGAGATGAGAAGGAAATGTAATACCCCAAACATTACCACAATATAGCAGATAAGGATGAATTAAGGAATAATACAGTGTTCTTAAAATATCGCTTGGAAAAATATACTTCAACTTTCTTAAAATGCCTTATAATAAATTTTATTATAATAAATAATAAGAAAAGTGATCTTTATTTTGGTCCAATACTTACCTAGTAAGGTGAAAATGCAATTGCTTCAGTTTTTCCTATTTGAAAAAAAAACTAGTCTAATTCAAACAATAGATGGACACAGTCATGTCCAGAAGGTGTCTCATGCTGTTTTATTCTATTATCATAAGGTCAAAATGCAATTGAGTCTTCTTTGCCCATTCCGCAAAACAGACCTAGCTTAATTACAAAAACAATATATCCAAATTCACAATCTAAAAAGCATCAAGGAGAAAAAAACTATCTGTGTCTCTAATCCTAGTATCGACATTTCTGCCTACATTTTATATCGGTTTTGCAAAATTTTCAGAGGGGGGGTTTAAGGTGTTTGGAGAATGTATTCTTCTTTTGTTTTGATTGTTGGCGTGATCCAGCCTATAGTTCTGTAAAATTCTATTTAGAATGCTTTTGGTCAATATTTGTAATGCTGTGTTCCTATGTTTGAGTGTATGTTGTTGCATTGCTTCGAAATACAGTCGTGACTTTCGTGGATTCATCTTTCAGGCAACATTTCATGAAGATTTTGATGACTTTAATACAAATAGTAAAGAGTGGCAAAAATATGGAGGAGGGTGTATTTCATCATTGTATAATAACCTTGGATCAGACGCTGAGACTTTTGTTCAATGCAAAGATAATAAAGAACAGTATACGAGGTTTTTGCAATGTCACGATGCTTGGTATCCAGTTCCTGAACTGTCTTTTCAAGAAAAGTCCTTGGAAGAAGCTGAACAATACAAGTCTATTGGAAATAGCTATTTTGCCAAAGGTGCGTATGAAGATGCCCTTGGCTTGTATAAACAGAGTATATTAAATGCCCCTAAAAAGTCTGAAACTTTGGCAATTAGCTATGCCAATAGAAGCGCAGTATTTTTCAAATTGGAAAAATTTGAGTATGCCCTGCTGGATATTGAAGCTGCAATAAAAGAAGATTATCCTGAGGATAAACTTGACAAACTTCTATTAAGAAAAGAAATGTGTTTAAAAGTAATTTCAGCAAGGAAACCTATAAAGAAAAGCTTTGATAAGTATGAGGACCCAAAGGTAACTAGAGCAAACTTAATGTGTCCTGCATTAAGTGATAAGGTACAAGTTCAAGTTTCTGAAAAAGCTGGACGGTATCTAATTGCAAAAGAGGATATCCCTGTTGGTGAAATCATTTTAGTGGAAGAACCCTTTGTGCTTGTCCAAATACGAAGCCTTTATCGTATAACTTGCCACTATTGTAGTTCTTTAATTGAAAGAGCAGTCCCGTGTGATCTTTGCGCCAAAATAGCATTTTGTTCCGAGAATTGTAAAAATTCAGCCACATTTCATAGTTACGAATGTCAACTGCTGGATTTACTGTTTGATAGTGGCTTAGGAAAAGATGCGTTCATTGGATTAAGGCTTATGACACGCTATAGCCCAGATCGAGTCATGAATGCCTTAAAAGATGGCGTATATTCGGCCATCTTGGAAGCTGAATATCATCCTGAATTTAAAGAAAGAACAGAGGAAGCAAGAATTGTTATCACCTCAAAGTTTTTAACTGATGTTCTGAAAAAAGTTAATTTTCTCAAAGACAATGATGAAATACATGTTGCACCTCTAATTATGCAGTTCTTAAGGTCCATTCGTTTTAATAAATTGACAGTTGATAAATTTCTAAGCCATGATCCAGAGGAAGAGATGTATGACGTTGCTGTAGGTATGTACAACACGTTCAATCTGATTAATCACTCATGTGACCCAAACGTCTTCAACTATTTTCTACGAAATAATGTGATTTTAGTTGCAAAACGACCTATAAAAGCTGGAGATGAAGTTGCATTTTGTTATGGACCAAGATACCCAGCTGTGCCAAAAGATGAACGGAGAAAGGAACTACAACGCGACTTCCAGTTTTTTTGTGAATGTGCTGTTTGTACGAAAGATCCAGATGTCAAAATAGTTCAAAATCTGAATTTGAAATCCTTCACTCAGAGAAGGCTTTTCTGTTGTCCTTCTTGTTACAAACTTGGACTCCGAATAAAGCAGGACTCAAGGACATCAATATGTAAAGAATGCAATAATAGTATTAATCCAAAGGCATTACTTCATCAGTGTCAGAATCTTATTAAAAAGATTGAAGGGGTGAATACTAGAATTGGGGATGTTTTTGATTTTAAGGATGTGCCAGTCTTGCTTTCTTTAGTTAAAGATTTCGGTGATGTTGCCGGTTGGCCCTCAGAATATGGACTAAAAGCTGAAGAAATAGTGATGTATCTAATCCGGAGACTTGGAAGTAGTCAGGAAATCAGTGCATCTGATATTAATTAAAAATTTTGTGTCTAGAAAGAAAATAATAGATTGAAATGTTTTAATAATGTCTGTATACTATAGTATAAAGGTGTGCATGGCTTTAAACCTAATAAATGGGGAGGGTACTTCTCCAAAGAAGCAGAATTGAAAAACTCCTGAAAAGTGTATTTTTGGGACAATATTTATATAGGGGAAATTAAATATTTTTTGAAGGGGGGGGGGGATTAAATATAGCTTGTATGCCCGAATAGCTTGAGGTCTTTTTCTGTTTTTTTTTTTGAATTTCTTATTACCGAAACCTACTAAAAAATTTTTTGTGTTTTTAGTTGCTTCCGGAATCTATTTGCCAGGATACCTGTAAAAATACTGTAATTTTTTACTTGTCATGGTACTGACTAGTATATTACTGTTTATTTTATAAAAACGTGTGGCTTATTTGCTGATTAATTTTAAGTTATTACATTATGTAGATGTATGAATATATAGTTGTTGAAAGAACATTTTTTTTACATTCGTTCGGCTTTCTTTTTTTTTTCTTTTTTTTTGGCCGAACAAATTTTCTCAACAGACATAACACGTTGTGTTGTTCAAAAGTATATGTTAAATCAATGTCATTTATCAGGAAACTCCGCGTAGAAATTGTACCTCTTTATTGGGATTTATCAGGAAACCTCATCATTCTTGTCATTTATCGGGAAACTCCGCGGAGAAATGATACTTCTTTATTGGGATTTGTCAGGAAACTTCATCATGCTTGTCATTTATCAGAAACTCCGCGTAAAAATTATACCTCTTTATTGGGATTTATCGGGAAATTAAATAAAAAAACAAGTTTTTTTAAATGCAAGTAAGGAGCAACATTAAAACTTAAAACGAACAGAAATTACTCCGTATGTGAATGGGGCTTTACCTCCTCAACGCCCCGCTCTTTACGCTAAAGTTTGACTCTGTCTCTTAACTCTATTTTTAAAACAATAAGAAACCCAAAAACACAAACAAATATGTAACTTGAATTGCCAATAACGTTCCTGCAAATTGAACACCCTTCACCAGAGTCTGTATAATAGGAGTGACTAGGGTCATAATGGGGTAATGGTGAGCTTACCAGGAAAGATACAGTAAATCCCAGAATTTGAATCTTACCTTTTTGCCACTGGTGTCATTTAGGGGTACTGGCCTAGGGGGGACCCACCATGATTTTAGGAAGGACCTCAAATCAGTTGTCACAATTTATATTGATTTAATTTGAAGTTTGGAAAAACATTGTGTAAAAAAGTTTCCTCAGTTAAAACAAATATGTTTCTCATAGAGCTTTACTTTCCAACAATATATTGTGAGCTTCATTCCCAACCAACTTTCATTATAATAAAGTAATTGACCCGGGATCCGTAATAAAATGATGCATGTTAGTTACGTGATTCTGAAGCAGTGATCCCCTCTATATATATATATGTACTATGTACTGTATATTTCTTTGAGTCTGTTTATGTGTTCTAACTCTTTTCGAATTTGTGTGTGACACCAGCCTTCTCTGGTTTTTGGATTTTGCACGTTTTGTACGACAATGGTCTTTTTGCATACCTAGTAGCCATTGACATATTATTGTTAATATACGCCAGATCGTATGGAATTTCACAAGTTCCTTGTGCTTTTTCTTTTTTGCTTCCAGTCAACATGCTGAATTTGAAATTTGATTTCATTCAAAATGGTTGTTTCATGAATTTTTTTTTTTAATTGTAACAAAATCTAGCTTCTTTAATTTTGAAAAGATCAGTGTGAATTTAAGACCAATTATTTTTTTAGATTTCAGGAATGATAAGAAAGATGGGAGAAATATATTATATAAAAGGACAACTCAAAGGATCAATAAAAATCTTGAAGTAAGGTACTTAATCTCACACACGAGAGATTATAACAAAATGAGAATATGGAGAAGGACAAGATTTATTAATAAGAGAGTTAAAAGAAATTGTACCAGCAATCAATTACCAAATATTTCAACTTCATAAACGAAAGGCTTTATCAACGAGGGGGTGGGGGCTTAGCTTAAACCACCTTATAAAAAAGAGTGAGAAAAACATGAAAAAAACATAGCAAATAAGAGTTATAAAAAAAACCCTGAGCATTAAAAAAACTCAGACCTAATAATTGGTGTCAACTCAAGAAACTTCAGAATGGAGGGGGGAGGGACAAATTTACTGTTAAAAATCCAGAGTGATGCTGAAAATTTGTTGTTTGTTGAATTTATCTATGAAAATACCAAGCCAGTGTCATGAGCGGCCACTTTTCAGATGGGCAAGCGTTGTAACTAGTAAAATTTATCAAGGTAAAACTGGGTATTTTGCAGTAGTTTTACAAGCCTCCGTAAAATTTGGATTTTACCTAATTTACCTGTTTTACGTATTTTATCGGTATTTTACATATTTATGGCACTTGGTATTAACCAAGTGACATATAGCAATCGCCAATTCTGTCGGTCTGTCTGTCGGTCCCGGTTTTGCTACTTTAGGCACTTCCAGGTAAGCTAGGACGATGAAATTTGGCAGGCGTATCATGGACATGACCAGCTTAAATTAGAAATAGTCGTTTTTGACCATCTGGGGGGGAGTTGGGGGCTGGTTAATTCGTAAAAAATAGAAAAAATGAAGTATTTTTAACTTATGAGCGGGTGATGGGATCTTAATGAAATTTAATGTTTGGAATGATATTGTGTCTCAGAGCTCTTATTTTAAATCCCGACCGGATCTGATGTTACTGGGGGTAGCTGGAGGGGGGGGGAAACCTAAAATCTTGGAAAACACTTAGAGTGGAGGGATCGGATGAAACTTGATGGGAAAAATAAGCACAAGTCCCAGATACATGATTGACATAATCGGAACGGATCCGCTCTCTTTGGGTTAGTTGGGGGGGGGGGTAATTCTGAAAAATTAGGAAAAATGGGGTATTTTTAACTTACGAACGGGTGAACGGATCTCAATGAAATTTGATGTTTAGAAGGATATTGTGTCTTAGAGCTCTTATTTTAAAGCTTGACCGGATCTGGCGACATTGGGGGGGGGGGTTGGGAGGGGGAAACCTAAAACTTGGAAAACACTTAGAGTGGAGGGATCGGGATGAAACTTGGTGGGAAAAATAAACACAAGTCCTAGATACATGATTGACATAAACGGAACGGGTCCGCTCTCTTTGGGGTAGTTGGGGGGGGGGGGGTTAATTCTGAAAAATAAGAAAAAATGACGTTTTTTAACTTACGAAGGAGTGATCGGATCTTCATGAAACTTCATATTTAGAAGGACTTCGTAACTCAGATCTCTTATTTTAAATCTCAACCGGATCAAGCGTAATTGGGGGGGGGGGGGGCAGTTGGGGGGCTGGAAATCTTAGAAAATACTTAAAGCGGTGAGATCAGGATGAAACTGGATGGGAAGAATAGAAACCTGTCTAAGATACGTAACTGACATAACTGGACCGGATCTGCTCTCTTTGGTGGAATTGGGGGGGGGGGGGGGTAATTTTGAAAATTGAGGTATGTGTAACTTAGAAAGGGTGACCAGATCTTAATGAAATTTGATATTTAGAAGGATCTTGTGCTTTAAAGTTCGAATTTTAAATTCCGACCAGATCCTGCGACATTGGGGGGGAGTTGGAGGGGGAAACCGGAATTTTTGGAAAACGTGAAAATTGGGGTATTTTTATCTTACGAATAGATGATCGGATCTTAATGAAATTTGATTTTTAGAGGAATTCATGTCTCAGAACTCTTATTTCAAATCCCGACGAGATCTTTTGACATTGGGGGGAGTTGGAGGGGGAAATCTTGGAAAAACACTTGGAGTGGAGGAATCGGGATGAAGCTTGGTGGATAGAATAAAAAAATGTCCTTGATACGTGATTGACAGAATCGTACTGGATTCGCTCTCTTTGGGGGAGTTGGGGGGAGGGGTTCAGTGATTTGGCGAGTTTGGTGCTTCTGGGCGTGCTAGGACGATGAAAATTGGTAGGCGTGGCAGGGAGCTGCACAATTTGACTTGATAAAGTCGTTTTCCCAGATTCGACCATCTGGGGGGCTAAAGGGAGAGGAAAAATTAGAAAAAATTAGGTATTTATAACTTACGGGTGGGTGATCGGATCTTAATGGATTTTGATATTTAGAAGGACATCGTGACTCAGAGCTCTTATTTTAAATCCTGACCGGCATTAAGCCTTTTATTTTCCTGTTTAAATCAATCTATTGATTCTTAGAATTTTGTTAGAGCTCATACCATATGCTCTCTTGGCTCTTAGCTCTTCTCGCCTTGTCACAAGTGCCATATGAGCTCTTAGCTCTTGTTTATTGGTATCTTACATATTTACGAGGGCGTGCAATTTTCACAGCACAAAAGCGCAAAGAGGCTGGCAGTAACAAGTTTGGATACGATTTTGTTCTGCGTATAGCTGTGTTGCCCAGTTTAAGAGGGCGTCTGTCTGACTTCAGTCTCTTGTCAGAGCAATAAAATCTATCATAATACTGGTAATAATAATTCTGAAATGGTGCAATAGTAGCTGAAACAAAATTATATTAGTTCTTTGAGCTGTTAAAACAGAAAGGGTTTTAGGAAGGATTAACACATGACAACCAATAAAAAATAATAGAATTAAATAGCCGAGGAAAATGAGGGTAATGTATGCCAGTGGACAAAAGAAAGCGATAGAATTAAGCGAAAATGATAGAATTAAATATTTCGTCAGGGACTTTAGCCCAACCGTCTTCAGTGCTCAAAACAAGAAGGAAAATTAACCTTTTGAAGTCATTTTTAACAAAGCAGAAAGAAGAATGAATCAAACAAACCATAATAAATGAAAAGTAATAAATAAAGTCATAATAAATAATAATAAAGCCATAATAAATGAAAGACTACTCAACAATAAGATTGGGCAAGAATTCTCTGCTTAGAGATTGATTAGGAAATCCGGCTCCCCCTTCTCTCCCTTCCCTCGTGAAAAATTCACCCACAGAAAAATCATCCCACATGCCCCCCACCACTCCCCTCACCTGACAAGAAGCTTGTCTACTGACCTAATTTCACTAAAAGTTTGGTCAGACGATCTTAATTTAAAAATGTCATTTGAATCTTTTAATTTTAAGTTATTTTAAATTGGGTTTATAGGAATATATTCAGTATCGAACAGTTCGTTTCGTTTTAACGAACTGTTAGTAAGGAACGACCCGGCTCAATAGTAGCCGAGACTCTAAAAACCGTAATTTGGATGTAAATAGATATATCAAAAGATTCGGCTTATTATGCTGATTTCAATTATTTAAGTTTTATTAAGTTTAGTCTTACCCATCAAAGGCTACGAGCCTAAGAATATTTGCCTGATTTTCAAAAAAAGGGGGAAACACCCCCTAAAAGTCATATAATCTTAATTAAAATCCCACCATCAAATTTAGCGTATCAGAAAACCATACTGCAGAGGTTTTAAGCTCCTATCTGAAAAAATGTGGGATTTGTATATTTTTTTTTTGCCAGAAGAAAGACAGCGGATGCGTGTTTATTTTTTATATATATTTTTTTGTTTCTCCCAGGGGTGACCACATCATGAAGATGGTCCTAGAATATCGGAAAGGGCTCATTCTAACGGAAATTAAAAGTTTAGTGCCCTTTTTAAGTCACCAAAAAGATTGAAGGGCAACTATGTCCCCCTCTCCCGCCCCCTTTTCCCCAAAACCGTCCAATCAAAATTTTGAGATAGCCGTTTTGTTCATCATAGTTGAAAGACCAAATAACTATGCTTTTGGATACAACAGCCCCAGGGGATAAATCTTTAATTTTAAAAAATGCTCATTGTTTACGCATAGTATTTGTTATTTGAAAGTATGTATGTGTTTTTCGGGTTGGGGGACGAACTTTCTTCTGGGGGTTTCCAACAGATTTCAGGGATATACTTGTTATGAGAAATTATACACTGAGGGAACTTGGCAGAATTCCTAAACAATATTATTTTTTTATGTCTTTGTTTCTCTTTTCCGTCTTAGTCTTACGCCTGGAGTTGTTAAAGGTAATTTTCCGGGATGAATTTTCACCGGGATTGAATTGTTTAGAGGATATTTTTGTGGGGATGGGGATTTCTCCGTGGAGGTGGGGCAGATTTCTTTGTATCATGTAATAAACGATCAAAAATGTTTTACAAAAACAAGTTTTTTCAACTGATAGTAAGGAGCAACATTGAAACTTAAAACGAACATAAATTTTACATATATGAAGGGGATTACCCCCTCCTCAACTCCTAGATTTTACGCTAATGTTTGAATGTTGTCCCAAATCTTTACGAACGACTCCTAATACAAAAGGGAAGTTTAATTAGAACAATAAGAAGCTTTTTTTTTAAGTGCTAAAAAACTTTAGTGTGACGAGTGAGGTGTCGAAGAGGTGCCAATCCCTTTAATATACGTAGTAATTTCTGTGCGTTTAAAGTTTTAATGTTGTTCTTACTTTCAATTGAAAAAGCTTTTCAGTTTTTTTTCAAAACTTTCAGTTTCTTTTTATTTAATGTCAATTTAAAGCAAGGTCTCTACTCTGAGATTTCTTTAATTTTAATTACCATCCTAAAAGAATGTGGGAAGCCATTTGCTTCAGATATTGAAGTCGCCTCACCACAAAGAACTAAATGATTTGGATTTTCAATGACGTGGAGGGCTAAAGCAAAGTCAATACCCTCATTTTTATTTTAATTTTCAAATCCCTGAGAAATTTTGTGTTCATGCCGTCATTCCCGGGAGCTGACAATTGCCCTTCTCTCCAGAAAATACCTTGGTAGAATTCCCCCTCCCCCACGGAAATCCCCCATTATCATCCGTATAATTTCATATCTTCATTAGAAGGAAAATTGAAATTTCTACTCTTCTGTTGAAGTCAGAGGCAATTCTGTAGCATTGCCTATAGTAAAGAAATGTAAGTGTTCAAAATATTAATATTTGATCATTACTGTTTTTTCAAAGGCTTTTCATGGGGAAGGGGTGGTCGAATAGATTTTGGAAGAGGCTCAGTCAATTCGAAATCGAAAGTTCCAATGTCCTTTTCTAAGAGTTTGCCTGCTTTTCATCCAATTGTTACCGAATGTGTTGTTACTTACTACAGTGTCTTAAAGAAATTCCTATTCTAGTTTGACGGCCCTTGTGTTTCAGCAGTTGTTTTGAAACTGTCTTCAGACAATCACAGAATTAGTTCTAAGGGAGTGACGATAGGAAGTTTCAGGTAGAACTTGATATGTTATCCTCAGGGCCGTATCCAGGACTTTCGTTGGAGGGGGGGGGGGCTTCTGAACAGACACAGTTATCTGAACCAGAATCTAAGTCTTATAAAGAGGAGCTAGATTTGCCAGTAGATTATGTTGAAGACGGTCGTAATGACTGAAAGTTCTGCTTTTATGATCCAGCGCTTAGTTAATCAAAGTGTTACAAACCACTTCTTTTCTTCAATATGGTGCTTTATAAACAAATGAATAATAGCATGTATATGATATGAAAAAGGTGACTGAATGCGGCTATTTAAAAATGTAAGGTTGTTAGGATAGCGTTTCGTAAGTTTAAATGCAGAAATAAAATTGCTTATGTGATTTTAATCTCAAATAATGGTATTTTTAAATATACAAAATGGATGTCCAGAATCAGGCACTGTCCAAGTACCGACGTATTAATCTAGGCACAAGATTACTAAAAGGATAAACTATACTATTAATTAAATTGTTGAAACCCCAGATAAAGGGGCATTACCTTTTTTAAGCCCAGGAAAATCAGAATCATCAAAATATTTGATTAAAATATAAAAGTGATGGTTAAAAACAAAGGCTCAACTGGTCTTATAGCTACAGGGCAACTCTAAATCACCAATTTAACCATATATTTCCTAAGGAATATAAAATTTTACGGTAATTTTACAGTCGCAAGATTGTGTGAAAGCAATTGCACTGCATGTAATTTATATTAATTGTCATACTCATAGACGCATCAAGAGCTGTATTGTTTCATTGCAAATAGTAATATACGCTACCACCTGTTTGTTACTGCTCAGAAAGCCACTGGCATAACTGTTCTTCATCTGGAGAAATCTTCTACTATAAAATGGTTATCCTGGAATAGATTGGTGAACGAAGTACTGACATGTATTTCGGCCGTTTTATCAAACACCAGAACATTTAGTGACGGAGATCGGCAGCTCAGGCCCCAGACATTTGAATTTATATTTATAAAAAAAACGTGGCGAAAAAAAAAAAAATTCTGCTGGGAATTCTGTCTGAGCCACTGCATGAGGTAGACCTAGTTTTCTCTAGAAGTACTGATCTTATTGCAGGTACACGAGATAAAATCAGAGACTTACCAACAGATGATGATTTTGATGAAATTTTTCATAAAACAAAGCGTTTTCTTGTGAGTGCGGCCTCACTAAAGGCATTTTGCAAATTTTTCAGAATTCTGATTCCTCATGTGAAAGACCAAAGCATGCATAGCCAGTAGGTTCCTCCTTACATGACTTTGTAACCATGTCGACTTTGGGAAAAAGAAAGCTTGCTGAAGTGAAAGAATCAGCTAAAATGCTTTCAGATGGGGATATTTTTCTCATAGTGCTCTTTCACTGTTTGGAGACAATCTCTGCGTTAGATGTGACTAGCTAGTGCAGCTGCGCATTACAAAGAAGCTTATATTGACACAATTCTACTGGCCTAACAAATGGATCTTGTGAGAAGATATATATATTCTTTAGCCAATAAGCCTAAAGATTTTTTAACTTTGCGATTGTCTGAAGGCAATGTTAATACTGTATTCCAAAGTTTTGAAAATTACGCAAGTTTCCATTGCTCTGTCTATCACAACAGGTAGTAATGAGAGATTCTTTTCTACACTAAGTCTGATTAAAACCTATTTAAGATCAACAATGGGCGACGAAAGGTTCAGTAATCTGATGTTGATAAAAAAAAAAACAGTTGTGAAAATGTTGGATTTTGATGCTATAGTATGTTTGGGAAAAATGGGACCTTGTCAATTCCCAATGTTGCAATAAAATTGTAATTGCTTCTTACTATTATTAGTTGATTTTGAGAAAGGTCAGTGCTAACCACTGAAGAAATATTGCTCTTCAACAACTTTGAGTCGGCCACTTTAGGGGACCCACAGAGTTGCCGAGTCCCCCCTCTTAGCTCAGAATGAAATGACGCCGCTGCTTTTTGCTACCGTCAACACTGGAAAGTTGGAATTATTTTTGATTTACAATGCTACACCACGTCAAAAGTACAGATGAGGCTCCGAATGAGTCTATTGAGCAATAAGAACTTCCGGAATAGTTGCTGAAACTTCCTGGAGTATAGTTAAAGAATACCATATATATAGAATAATTTATCAAATTCATATTTTTCAAAATACCAGAGGAAACTATAAATGAAGTAAAATATTGCTGGAATTACACATTTTTAATGGTTTTCGGAAAATTACTTACAAGGTGAACATACTGTATGAATGGGAGAGGGGCACAGGGGCATTTCCCGTCAAAATTGTCGGAAGACATCCTAAGGAAAATTTGACAACTTCGACGTTAAAACGCATGTAGTGGGGTTTAATATCCCTGAAAATATTTTTTATTTCCCTATTTGCTGTATGATGAAGACGAAGTGGTAATGCGTCCCCTTTTATCTGTTTCGCGAGGTATTGCAAACATGTTTAAATGAAGTGTGAAAGAAAGGTTGTTTTCTTTCAGTGCCCACTATTTATTGCTTTTACAAAACAGAAGCACAGATCCCTTTGAAATATGGGCTCCATAAATTTTAGTATTTTCTGGGAGAACTAATTCCAAGGAAAGGTATTACTCACCTAACCCCCTCCCCCCTGCCCTATTATTTTTACTTGGATTTTGTGTTCGTATTGACATTTTCAAAGTTTTGTTTTAAAACCAAGGGGGAGAGTTTGACACTAAAATAATCAAATTAATCCTCCTTTCTTTCTTTGCAGTTACCCCTGTCTCTTCTCAAGGCAGCGCAAAATCATCCAATGGTAAGTAATTCAAATGATTAGCGTCAATCTTCAGTGGCATAAAAATAGAAAAGAATATGATATGTTCTTCACGTCTGTAAGAGTTTGAAATATTCAATTTTCTTCTAAATACACTTACTATGTAGAAAAATTCAAAATTTGCGAGAGATGGGGAAAAAGTAATTGTTCTCTCAATCATCTGTTTATAATGCATTTGAAAAGGAATTTTTCTCTAGAACATGTAAGGACAAAGGCTAATCGGAGCGAGTTGATGATGTGAAAAGGATCAAACAGTGAAAAGGTAAAAGGTAAAAAGGATCAAACAGTGAAAAGGAAAAGGTGTGAAAAGGTAACCAACTGTAGTAAGGAGCGACCCGGCTCAATAGTAACCGAAACTCTAAAAAATGGAATTTTGATACCAATAGTTACATCAAAAGAATCGTATATTAATGCTAATTTTAAATATATAAGTTTCATCAAGATTAGTCTTACCCATCAAAAGTTAGGAGCCTGAGAAAAGTTGCCTCATTTTAGAAAATAGGGAGAAACACCTCTTAAAAGCCATACAATCTTAACGAAAATCACACCATCAGATTCAGCGCATCAGAGAACCTTATTGTAGAAGTTTCAAGCTCCTATCTACAAAAATGTAGAATTTCGCATTTTTTGCCAGAAGACAGATCACGGATGCGTGTTTTTTTGTTTTTTTTTCCAGAGGTGATCGTATCGACTCAGTAGTCCTAGAATGTCGCGAGAAGGCTCATTCTAACGGAAATGAAAAGTTCTAGTGCCTTTTTTAAGTGACCAAAAATATTGGAGGGCACCTAGGCCCCCTCCCACGCTCATTTTTCCCCAAAGTCACCGGATCAAAATTCTGAGATAGACATTTTATTCACCATAGTCGAAAAACCTAATAACTATGTCTTTGGGTGCTACTTACTCCCCCACATTCCCCGTGGGAGGGGCTGCAAGTTACAAAGTTTGACCTGTGTTAGGCTTATTGTAATGGTTATTGGGAAGTGTATAGACGCTTTCAGGTAGATTTTTTGGTTTGGGGGGAAGCGTTGAGGAGGGGGTCACGTGGGAGGATCTTTCCATGGAGGAATATGTCATGGGGGAAGAGAATTTCAATGAAGGGGGTGCAGGATTTTCTAGCATTATTTAAAAAAAACAATGAAAAAAAATGTGAAAAGTTTTTTCTACTGAAAGTAAGGAGCAACATTAAAACTTAAAACGAACAGAAATTATTAAGCATATGAGGGGTTTACCTCCTCGTAATACCTCGCTCTTTACGCTAAAGTATTTTTAGTATTTTCAACTGTTTATTCTACGGCCTTTGTGATTCAGGGGTCATTCTTAAGGAATTGGGACAAAATGTAAGATTTAATGTAAAGAGCGAGGTATCGACGAGGGGTGAACCTCTTCATATACGCAATAAAAACATACGAATATAGAGGTTCGTTACGTAAGTAAATTCGTAAGTTACGTATATTTTTTACTAATGAAAACGTTCGCAAAAAATTAAAAGTTCTAGTTGCCTTTTTAAGTAATTAAATAAAAAAAACAAGTTTTTTTTTAACTGAAAGTAAGGAGCGACATTAAAACTTAAAACGAACAGAAATTACTTCGTATATGAAAGAGGCTGCTTCCTCATCAACGCCCCGCTCTTTACGCTAAAGTTTGACTCTTTCTCTCAATTCTTCTTTTTAAAACAGTAAAAAACTTTAGCGTAAAGAGCGGGGCGTTGATGAGGAAGCATTCTCTTTCATATGCGAAGTAATTTCTGTTCGTTTTAAGTTTTAATGTCGCTCCTTACTCTCAGTTAAAAAAAACTTTGTTTTTTTTATTTAATTTCTGAACGTTTTTGAATCTATGCATGTTTTGATTTTGGCTCTCCGCAGAGGAATAATTAAAAAGAAATTTGCATTTTTTTTGGCTAAATGGCTTTCTCATAATTTTGATCGAATGATTTTGAGAAAAAAGAGCGGGGGGGGGGAAGCCTAGTTGCCCTCCGATTTTTTGGTTAATTAAAAAGGCAACTAGAACTTTTAATTTTTTACGAATCTTTTTATTAGTAAAAGATTTACGTAACTTATAAATTAGCTTACGCAAAGAACTTTTGTATTCCCATGTTTTTATTACATATATGAGGGGGTTCGCCCCCTCGTCAGTACCTCGCTCTTTACACTAAAGCTTAAATTTTGTCCCAATTCATTAAGAATGACCCCTGAATCACAAAAGCCGTAGAATAAATAGTTGAAATTACTAAAAAATACTTTAGCGTAAAGAGCGAGGTATTAGGAGGAGTTGAGCCCCTCATATGGGTAATAATTTCTGTTTGTTTCAAGTTTTAATTCTGTTGCTTACTTCCAGCTGAGAAAAACTTTTTCATATTTATTTTTTCATTGTTTTTTTAAATAATGCTAGTAAATCCTGCGCTCCCTTCATGGAAATTTTCTTCCCCCATGACAAATTCTCGATGGAAAGTTCCCCCAGCATATCCCCCTCTTGTCAACCCCTCCCCCCAACCAAAAAATCCTTCTGAAAACGCCTGTACACTTCCCAATAACCATTACTGTATGTAAGCACTGGTCAAAGCTTGTAACTTGTTGCCCCTCCCACGGGGACTGTGGGGGAGTAAGTCGTCCCCAAAGACATAGTTATAAGTTTTTCGACTACGCTGAATAAAATGGCTATCTCAGAATTTTGATCCGTTGACTTTGGGAAAATAATTAGCATGGGAGGGGGCCTAGGTGCGCTCCAATTTTTTTGGTCACTTAAAAAGGACACTAGAACTTTTCATTTCCGTTAGAATGAGCCCTCTTGCAACATTCTAGGACAACTGGGTCGATACGATCACCCCTGGAAAAAAAAACAACAAACAAACAAATAAACACGCATCCGTGATCTGCCTTCTGGCAAAAAATACAAAATTCCACATTTTTGTAGATAGGAGCTTGAAACATCTACAGTAGGGTTCTCTGATACGCTGAATCTGATGGTGTAATTTTTGTTAAAATTATATGGCTTTTAGGGGGTGTTTCCCCCTATTTTCTAAAATAACACAAATTTTCTTAGGCTCGTAACTTTTGATGGGTAAAACTAAACTTGATGAAACTTATATATTTAAAATCAGCATTAAAATGCGACTCTTTTGATGTAGCTATTGGTATCAAAATTCCATTTTTTAGAGTTTTGGTTACTATTGAGCCGGGTCGCTCCTTACTACAGTTCGTTACCACGAACTGTTTGATCAAAAAGTTGGATGGCAACTAGGCCTGCTCCCTCGCTGCTTTTTTCTTAAAATGTTCCGATTAAAACTATGGGAAAGCCATTTAGCCAAATAAAGTTAATATGCAAATTTCGTTTTAATTATTTATGTGCGGAGAGCCAAGATCAAAACATGCATTAATTCATTAATAAGTTACATTAATATTACTTTAATATTACTTGCAACTTGATGAAAAAATTATGCCCGACATATCATCGCATACGATGGGTGCCTGTGAAGACCCCTTTATCACGATATAAATGCTCGGCGAGTGATTGTGGCGCCTTACTTTGCAGTTGAAACATGAAACTTGTCCATTGATCTGTTTAATTAAGAGAAGATAAAGTTTTATTTTTAAATTGGCGTGCACTAGCAAACTTCGCAAGATTTGTATGTTTTGTGAAAACAAAATTAATGTGATAAAAGTATTAGTTGTATTTGGTAGCAAAATACACAAAATCAAAAGAAAACAATATTAAAGATCAGTAAACTAAAATTAATGCGACAAGAACTAAAAAATTTGCAAAAAAGAAACAAAAGGTCTGTTTAAGATAAAGATTGTTGAAGGTGAGATATCAACTAACAGTTAGAGAATGTATAGATTTAAGAGGAGGTAAAAGCAATTTCAAGTCATATATTAAGGCATATTGTACTATTGCTCACTTATAAGGTAAATTAGAAGCAGATATAAGAGATGATGTCCGTTAGCAAGTTTCAGGAAGATCATTGGTCAATGTTGCCATCAACTCCATGTGGCCATCAGAACAGCTCCATATCCTTAGAACTAATATCCTAGGGAGTGTTCATACGTCATCCTGGTAAATCACCGTGAAAATGTCTTTTTAACTTTTGAAGTGGCTGCTCAGAGACAGAGTAAGCTTTTTGTAGCAGAGTAAAAGAGGGTTTGTATTGCAATGTGTACAGTGGTTTCATACATGATAATGTACAAGGTAGTGGCCGTTAAAAATATTGTTTTGACTTTGAATAAGTAAATGCGGGATATTTCGAAAATGCACAGTTTCAATTTAAGCAATATCACCATCCCAGTTTTAATATTCCCAAATTTGTAAAAGAAAAATTTTTTTCAATAGAAATTTTATATATCTATGTTCTAATTTCTTAAGCTATACATACATTTTAAAATGTTTTAATTTATATCCATTTTGAATTTTAAATATAAACCAGAGAAACCAAATTTTAGAAAAAGATGAGTTGTGAAAAGTCAAGACGTCACTATGTTTTCGTCATACACGCTGCGTATATAAGTTATTTTTCAAATTGTTTTCAGTTCCGTTTCGTGTAGTCACTATTGTAAAAAAAAGAGGACAAAACACTATATCTTCGGTTCTCACAGACGTGTCTTTTCTCTGACGCAACACCGTCCAGTTTTAATTTAGACAAAGAAAGAGCAAACTGTTTTAGTTGAACGGTGTGTTACACCCTTTAGCTGAAACTATGGAAATGATGCTGTAATAAGAAGGAAGACGAAAAACAGGAAAAATAAACCTTTAAATTCTTTTGGTGTGATCAATAGGATTTGTTGTAGATAATATAATAGTGTTGTAGTTTTACCCCTTTTCTTTTTGTGTTCTTCAGAAAAATGACCCCTCTTCCTTTCTTAATTATATTTGCCTAAAGTATTATTTCAAAAGACAATTTAAAGTCTCGTTGCCAGGGCAGTCACTTCGCAATAAGTAAACTTTTGGGATAAAATCTGGTTCTGTCTGTCTAGACTTGGCCATTGATAGCTAATTTTGTTCAAAAACTTTTTGATTTTGAAGCTCTCATTTATAGAATTGGCCAGGAAAAATCTATGGTTTACCCCTACACCAGGTTTCTTGTGGAAGAATAGTGATTTTGTTTTTAATCCGTTTTCGGAGTTTGTTTAGTTTGTTCCTAGACCTTAAAGTCTACGTTATAGAGTTGAGAGTGCATGTTTTGTTGAAGTTGACACTTGGAGGAATAAAAGTGAGCTATTTTCTCCAACTGAGTAAGATTATTTTTCCCTGAACCTAGGCAGGATAGGAAAAGAGTTTGCGAGAAGTACCGTCAGTAAAATATAGACAGGTGGGTCCGTTTACCCTCCAAAGAGATAGTTAGAGAGATATCAGTGGTGGCACAGAGTGTGGTACCCTTGGCCAATAATTTGGCCCTTTAAAAGATAGTATACATTTCAAATGCACACTGGTTGCAATTTTAGTGTCCAAAGAAACTGTAGATCTCTTATTTAATTGCTCGATCACGTACTAGACTCAAGCGACACCGCCAGCGGCTGTGTTAGAGATCAAATAGCTGGTAGCCCCAAGGCATCCGGTACAAATAGTGGGGGCTCACGACCATCCCACATCAAACAGTGGTACCAGCGGTGGTCCCATCTTTCCACAAATCAAATTAGTGTTTTTATTATCAAATGTAAACGTTTGCACATTTTTAAATCCGTGTGTTCTTTAGCGGCTCCGCTAAAAAGTGTATATATTGATCGTTATGATGAACAAACTGTATACATTTTTGCAAGAAAATAGACCTCTGTTGACCGAGGAATACGGTGATAAAAATGATAATTATTACGTACTCAGAAAATAAAAGGAAGGGGTTAAAGAGAAGCTCGTATTCTGTTACACTGTTGCATAGGCTATTCTTTTTGGTTTTCCTTACACATTATATCTTCTTTCTCTTTTATTTATTTTTTTTCAGCTTGTTGAGCTTAAAAATGGCGAAACATACAATGGTCATTTAGTCAGCTGCGATAACTGGATGAATATCTGCCTTAGAGAAGTAATTTGTACATCTAAGGTAAGTTTTTTCTTCTTTTTTTAAACTGTTTGATATGTAGCCTCTTAGGTATGTACACGAATATTATAATAAATGAATAACTAATATTCTTCTCTAGTAGGTTAATAATGCAGTTTCTCAATGTTTTAGTAGCTCTCAACCAAAATCCCTATAATTTGCCTAGTAATCACTTGTACCTTTTAAATCTGTTCTCAAAAGGCAGCAAGCTATTATCTTGTCTAAATTATTTTCTTTTCTTGCCAGGGGGGTGGGATCGAAAGTTTCATATTTCAGAAGGGAAACTAACTCAGGAGGATTTGGGTATAAGACCAGACATAAGTCTAACGGTTTGATCTACCATTTCCATTAACAAGATTCTTCTTTTTTCTTCAACCTTATGCAGTTTTTACGGCCATTCACCGTCCTCCTACTTAGGACTCTCCAGAAGGATCCTGTCCCAAAATCAAAACTTGAAAATCTTGGTCTAAAGGAGGAAATATTTACCTTTAAGATCATCCCCCCCCGTCATATCCACCCTTCCCGCGAAAAGTCCGCAACTTTGAGTTTTATCTCTGTGAAGGGAATCTTGCCAGTATCTTTACTGATTTATATGGGCAATATAAATATTATCTGCAGGTTAGGTTATAGTTACAGGTCGGTCCAACAAATTTCGCGGTAGCCGCTAGTGCAAAATTTGTTCATTATCTCTAGGATATTCCTCGTGACTGATTTAGATGCCAGCCATGTATAAGCCGGAAGATTCACTAATTTTAAGAGTTGCAAGGACTGTTGAATACATGAATAAGTAAGGACTAGACTTAGTAGTCATTTAGGATACAGTCACACACCTCTTCCCCCCTCTAAAAAACGAAGTTGAAAAGACGTAGAAAAACGGGGATTATTTGATGACAAAGAGGGAGTTATGGTTTTGTCCAACTCCCTCCCCTAAAAAAAACCTCAGATACCCCATGAAATCTGGCAATATGAACGTTGGTGCTGATCTCCAATGCTTGACGAAATTTTGACGGGCAAAAAAAAATTCAGATTTTTTTTGTTTACAATGCAGACGAGCTTACTGTATCAACCTTTGACACCACTGATAGCTGCTGCCATCTGTTAAAATCTGTTTTGAAACGACTGCTTCCACTAACAACTTGCCGCAGCACCAAGCTGCCTGAGGCCAACACAGCTACGCACGCTCCTCCTCCATCCCAATCTATTCAAAGTCTCCATCTTTACAGTCACCCGGGAAGGTTCCATCTCCCTTAAATCTTTCTATATGACATCGTCCTACCCCGAGTGCGGACAACCTGCTTTTCCGTTTAGCCCTAGAAGGTTGGCCGAAAGAGATAATCTTCGGTGATCTGTCATCCTTCATTCGCAGAATGGGCCCTAGACTTCTCAATCTTTCTCTCATTATAGCCCTAGAAAACGTTTCGTACAGCCTACTGTTTGAAATACGAAACGATTTGTTGAATTTATTTAAAAAAGCAATAGAAATTGCTAAAGAACTTTTTCATTGATGAACTAGCTTTGCCTTGGATCGTAGGGATATCGCGGGAAATAAGAATTCAGACGATCCAGATTGCAGTTTTACTGCAACACTCTGATTGTTCCTGAAGTTCTGATTGTTCTGATGTTCTGATTGTTCTGAAGTTCTGAAGTTCTGATGTTCTGATGTTCTGATGTTCTGATGTTCTGATTGTTGCTGATATTTTGCCATTTCACTGACATTTTGGTTAATTTTGAAATAAAATCAATCATTTTCGCAATGTCTCTCTAACACAAGAATTTAACTACCTTGCATTTTCAGTCTAAAGCGCTTGTGTCGCCATATTAGAAAAACATTGATTTTTTCAGTAAAACCTTAGCGTTTTCTGACCAATCTGTTTGATTACGATGTTAATACTGTCTTTATTAGGATTGTGCGACCATCCGGTGTGTGTTAAATCGTGTGTCAGATAACCTTATGGCGTTTAATGTATAGATTACATGATTATGAGGATTAATTAGGAATAGAAGATCTCGTAGGATTAAGTTGCAGGATTTGTATAGATGAATCTTTAGTGAAAATGGGAATTCCGTGGTAGTATTCTAAATGAATAAGATCCTAAGTTTGGGATTGCTTCAAATTACTATAGAGATTAAATGAAGATCAATTGTATACTCCACAGTTCAGGAACTATTTATGGACCCCAAGACCGAATTCAGGACCACAATTCATTCACATTTCCGCAATCATTCCACAATCCACAATTCCGTGGTAGTATTCTAAATGGATAAGACCCTAAGTTTGGGATTGCTCCAAATTGCTATAGAGATTAAATGAAGATCAATTATCTACTCCACAGTTCAGGAACTATTTATGGACCCCAAGACCGAATTCTGGACCAAAATTCATTGTTTCTATTAGTTCAACAACCCGTGATTCTTCATTAAAGCTGTAATGCTTTTATTATGAAGCGTTTCACGAAAGGAAAAAAAAGAACATTTCCTTTCAAGAATTGGTGTAATCTCTGATAAACCCCCTCCTCTACTTCGAATTTCGCTTAAACCCATCTTTATCTCTCATGACTAGAAAGAAGAAAAAAACTTGCTTATTGAATAATTGATGTATATTTTTCCGCACTTCATAATCCTGGATTTAATTGAAGTTAATAATAGACAAGAAATTAAGAGAAAACGTGGAATGCTTGCTGAGATTGGCAACTCTAAAGAGCAGTATCAAATAAAACATTGCCTTGGAGGCGGGAAAGGACCCCTCCTTTTCATTTTTTCTTTATGCCGTTATGTATTTCTCAGCTGACAATCTTTTCCAGGATGGAGATAGATTTTGGCGAATTCCTGAATGCTATATCCGAGGTAGTACTGTCAAATATATGAGGATACCTGACGAGGTAATAGACTCAGTTAAAGATGAAGTAGTTGCTGCCAAAAAAGCCCGAATGGAGGCCAAAGGAACCAGAGGAGGTCGAGGTGGAAGAGGAGGGCAGAGAGGAGGCCGTGGTAACTATTTTATTTGTTTTTTTTCTTAGCGATTTTAAGGCAGAAATTAATTTATGATGTAAGGGGTTATGAAGTAAGGACTTTGTGAAGTAAATGTCCTAAAGTAAGGGCAAAGAAAAAGGAATTTCATTCACAGAGAACTGCGAAAGAAAAAAAAATATATGAAATTAGTAGTTGTTAGTTGCTGAATAAATACATTCCTCGGTTCCATTCCAAATCATCAGTATCATCAACAGCAGCTACGAGGCAAAGAAAGCAAAATAATTATTTATCTGCTGCTCTACTGAATACGATGTGTCTTCTTTTCTACCTCGTCGCTTTATGTCTATATATTTAGTCTTTATAAAAATAATGCTTTTAGATTGTTATTATTATAATTAATAATATAGGCTTCAAACAGATAAACTTGCCGATAAATAATAAGAGACAACATTGCTCCAAAAACATTAAATCGACCACAGCCCTTTTTTTGCTAGTTTGTTTTTTTACTTTTAAGATATGATATTTATTAACATATTGTCCATCATAATTCCAAACAGGCCAAATTCAGATTTTGGAGTCAAGTTAGAAAAAGATTAAATAAGAAAAACTATTTTTTTAACTGCAAGTAAGGTGACATTAAAACTTAAAACGAACAGAAATTATTCCGTATATGAAAGGGGTTGTCCCCTCCTCAACGCCCCGCTCTTTACGCTAAAGTTTGACTCTTTGTCACAACTCTTCTTTTTAAAACAATTAAAAAACTTTAGCGTAGAGAGCGAGGCGTTTAGGAGGGGACAATCCTTTCATATACGGAATAATTTTTATTCGTCTTATGTTTTAATGTCGCTCCTTACTTGCAGTTAAAAAACTTTGTTTTTTTATTTAATTTCTGAACGTTTTTGAATTAATGCATGTTTTGATTTTGGCTTACCGCACATGAATAAATAAAACGAAATTTGCATTTTTTTTTTTTTTTTTTTTTTTGCTAAATGGCTTTATCATAGTTTTGATCGGACGATTTTGATAAAAAAAAGGGGGTGGGGGAGGAGGTCTAGTTGCCCTCCAATTTTTAGCTACTTAAAAATGCCACTTAATTTTTTATTTTTTTACGAACGTTTTCGTTAGTAATAAACATACGTACCTTACGAATTACCTTACGTAACGAACTTCTATATTTGTATATTTACATTACGTATATGAGGGGGTTTGCTCCCTCGTCAGTAACTCACTCTTTTCATTAAAGCTTGAATTTTGTCCCAAATCTTTAAGAATGTCCTCTGAATCACAAAGGCCGTAGAATAAATAGTTGAAATTACTAAAAATAATTTAGCGTAAAGAGCAAGGTAATGTGGAGGAGACGAACCCCCTTATATACGTAATATTTTATGTTCGTTTTAAGTTTTAATGCTGCTCATAACTTCCAGTTGAAAAAAGAAATTGTTTATTTTCTCATTTTTTTTTATAATGCTAGAAAATCCTGCACCCCCTTCATAGAAATTCTCTTCCCTTATGAAAAATTCCTTCAAGGAAAGATGCTCCCACGTAACCCCCTCCGCCGATCCACCCCCAGCCCAACGTGAAAAAGTCGTACACTTCATAATAACCATTACTATATGTAAACAGTGGTCAAAGTTTGTAACTTGCAGCCTCTCTCCCGGTGTCTGTGGGGGATTAAGTCGTCCCCAAAGACATAGTTATTAGGTTTAGTCGCCCCCTCCCTAGGGAGGGGGACTAGGTGCCCTCCAATTTTTTCGTCACTTAAAAAGGGCACTAGAACTTTTGATTCCCGTTAGAAAGAACCCTCTCGTGACGTTCTAGGACCACTGGGTCGATACGATCACCCCTGGGAAAAAAAACAAACAAACAAATAAACACGCATCCGTGATCTGTCTTCTGGCAAAAAATACAAAATTCCACATTTTTGTAGATAGGAACTTGAAACTTCCACAGTAAAGTTCTCTGATACGTTGAATCTGATGGTGTGATTTTCGTTAAGATTCTTTGACTCTTAGGGGGTATTTCCCCCTATTTTCTAAAATAAGGCAAATTTTCTCAGGTTCGTAACTTTTTATGGGTAAGGCTAGATTTGATGAAACTTACATATTTAAAATTAGCATTAAAATGCCATTTTGTTGATGTAACTATTGGTATCAAAATTCCGTTTTTTAGAGTTTCGTTTACTATTGAGCCGGGGTGCTCCTTACTACAGTTCGTTACCACGAACTGTTTGAAACACAGCACAATGAATTGAAGAGAAGAGAAAACAATTTGTAAGAAAAAGTTTGAATATTAGGTAAAACCTTCGTTTGGAAAGGTTGGCCTGAAAAATCAAATACTTGAGTCATAATATGTAAAAAAAAATTATTAAACTAGTGGAATTTATAAGGATATTGAAAAAGTCGATAAAAGCACAGGGAGGGAGTAAATAGGGGAAGTGATGTAGATAGCAAAGAAAAGGGAAAACTATTGGGATGGTTAATAATTTTTAAAGTAATGTAGAGGACATTTTTTTTTAAATCTTGAAGTAAAGCAGCTAACTAAGCATTCGAGGTGCAGCCTGAGCAACAGGATGGGGTGAGTAGAATAGGATGGGACGTGTTTTGGGGAAAATGTACTCCCAAGGGTTTAATACTGATTTTTTTTTTAAACAGAGGCACTACGACCTACGTCTTATTCAATTAAGCCCTTCTAAGCAGAGACTTTGGGGCTTTATCCTCTTGAAAAATAATTTACTGGGCTCTATTTTGGATGAATTCAATTTCGTTCCTGCAGGGGAGAATAGCAAGGGGGTCAAGGGAGGAATAGCAGGGGGTTTCCCTGTTATTCCTCCTTGAAATACCAGGACACCAAACAGGACAAGCATATTCGAGCAGAGAGCTAACAAAGCCGGTTGAAATCCTTTTAGAATGAGAAGGAGGGACACTAAATCTGTTACGGAGTTTAAGGAATCGATTGAAATATCAACTTTATGAATGATATTTTTACATGGATATTCGACTTGAACTTGAAATCAATCGCGACGCCAATTAATTTCAAGGAAGGCGCAGAAATTTCTGGAGTTGGAGTCCGGAAGAAAAGAGTTGAACTTTGACTCTCATGTCCAAGTCCAAGGCATCATGTGCGAATTCGTATATAGAATTTTCATAGGATTGCTTGTAAAGTTTATATGGTGATTTTTAAGACCATTAGGCCATAGAAAAAATTTCAGCTGTAGTGAAATCCCTCAGTGAGGGTGTCAGTCATAAATGGAAGAAAGGAGGTGACCTAGGAGAGTCCCTTGGGGCACTCTCCATTTTGGAAAGGGAGAAGAGTAGACTAATAATGGAATGTTTGACTACTCGCGATCACAGCCAGTATTGAATTCAGGGACAAAGTTCTTGAATTCAGCTTGACAAGGTCAAATGCTTTTTAGCCATCGACTGGAATCAACTTAGCCAAGCACTCCAATTTTTTCCGATGGAGTTATAGATGGACAAGGTAGTGGGAAATTGAAGTGGTTTTTATACAGAATCAAAAACAGAACTGCTCGCCATACAAAACCAGTTCCTGGCTGGTGGGCTTAAAAGCGTCATAATTAATTCACCTATTGTCCACTAAACATATTCTCTCTCATTAACTACCTTGTCGCTTTATTTCTAGAATGTTAATCTCGCAATCAAATTTCTATCATTGTCATGATAGAAAACATGATACAAATAGAAAAGTATGCTTAGAAGCTTTCAAGAGAAAAAGTTATTTTAAAGGATGATAGACGAAAAACAACCAGTTTTTTTTTCATTTTGTTTCTTTATTTATGCAATTAGAGTAAAGGAAAAACTCTTATATTCCTAACCTGGTTGGTTATTGGCTCTTACATTGTAACAGAGAACGGCTAAGCAAGCTCAAGGATGTTTGAGTTCTATTCCTTTCGATTTTTTTTTTTGGAAACTTCTTTTTGTGGTAATCCTGGTTTTCAATTTCACCATTTCAACGACGCTACGAAGGTTTCTTTGAAAATGGTTAGATAAGGCCAAACTACCGGACTGTCCTTTAGTTCTTAGAAGCTGCTCCTGAAATACTTCACCATAGTTCGGCAAAAATGGAATCCAGGTATACTCTCTGGACGCAAGGATTATTTTATCCATATACCTAAATTATTTTGGGTTTTGAAAGTGCAGTATATCTAATAACTCAGCGAAGGTGTTCGTAAAATAAAATTGATTAAAGAAGAAAAATCAAATTATATTTCAGATGCAACCTAAGACAAAACCTCTTTGAAAACCATTTGAGTTGGTAAAATTACCCGATTTTTAAATCGATAAAATCACCCAAGAACCTGAACACAGAATTCAGGCTCTCTAAGGGGTAATTTTGTAAATTTTGAATATAAAAGAAAAACCTGGGCAAGGAGCAATGAAAAAAAAATTGTTGCCAGGACCAACTAGACAAAATATTGACGTACTAGCCAAAGAGCCTACCGGACAATACGCATGAAAAAGAAAAAACATCTTAGTTTAGAATTGTTTCTGAGGATCAGTGAAAAATGCCTCTCCCTCCCCAATACAAAATTCAAAGTCTTCTGACAACGGTTATCCCCACCTTCAACAAAACTGACCCTGAAAGTTTTAACTCGATCTATAACTTTGGAAATGACTATGTACCAAGATAAATGATCCCCACCTTCCCTTTAATTGAATTCTCTATCTATCCCCACGTGTAAAATGGTCTAATATCGATGTTTTTCTCTGCAAATACAGTTTTAAAAGAAAAGCAATTAATATTTTTTGAAATACCAGCGCCAGTGCCCGAAGAAATGATCTGGGAGTCTAGTGTTAGGTTTCTATTTGGCAGAAGCTTGTTACTACTGTAAAAAGTCGGTTGATTCGTAAGCAGACGTTTATTCAATACTTGTAGAACCCAGGTCAACTGGAATAGAAAAGGCAAGTCAGACTGTTACATCCTTCCTCTTTTCCAAACTAGTGAGCTGGTACAAAAACCATACTATTACCAACAAATAACACTATTCCATAATCAATCCACCCCACTTTAATCGGGCATGCATCACCATACCAATTCCTTCGATTAGTGGTCTTCACTCTTAGAATACGAAAAGGCGCTTGGCTCACTTCTCTAACACTTTTCGTTCTCTCATACATGCTTCATAATACGATAAGGCACTTGGATCACTTCTCTAATTCACCTCTACGATTAGCGGTCTTAACTCTTAGAATACGAGAAGGCGCTTGGCTCACTTCTCTAACACTTTTCGTACTCTCATACATACTTCATATACGATAAGGCACTTGGATCACTTCTCTAGTTCACCTCTACTACACTCACTCTAAGGTTTCTTTACATTTACAGGTTAAGTTTCTTTACAGGCTTTACGCATCGACCTGAACGGGTTGAATACGGAGCACCCTGTAGATCCGCGTGGGTCGTGCGACTTGTGCTTGGTACAGGTATTGGCGTATGGAATGCTGGACTAAGATCATGGGAAGCCGGCCGTGAGTTTAGATCAGACGTTTTAGGTGGAGGGGTGAGAGCAGCAAACGCAGTTATGGGTGACGAGGTAAGAGCTTCGGCATGTGGGTTTCCCATAGATTCACCGTGTGGGGTTTCCAGGGCTTCAGCAGCATCAGGTGACCTGTTTGAATGGCAGAGCACCTTTATGTGACGCCCGTTTCGCCGATAGGTTCCTCCTTCGTTCGTCTCGATTATGTATGATCTGGGATGCTTGTCTGCTCTCGCGATTGTGCCAGACTGCCATGTCTTACCCTGGATTTGGGCTTGAATTGGTTGGTCGTCTTGCAGGGGTTTTAGTTCTTTTGACTGCCTGTCGTGGTATTTCCTTTGGCGTGATTGTTGCTTTTTTTGGTTCTGCACGAACTCGCCATGATGAACGATTTTTGGGGAGAGTAGTTCTCCAGTGCAAGGAACTATCGATCTCAAGTTTCTGCTCATCTGCATCTGGGCTGGGGATGCCAGTCCATCGACCGGTGTGTTCCTGTATTCGAGCATAGCCAACTCGAAATCGTCTCCTGTGAGATCAGTCTTAGTAAGGATATCCTTGGCTGTTTGTACTGTCCTTTCCGCAAGTCCGTTTGACTGCGGAAAGTTTGGCGATGAAGTCTTGTGAGCTATTTCCAAGTCTTTTATGAACTTCTGAAATAGAGTTGATGTGAATTGCGGACGATTATCGGAGACGAGGACGCTAGGGATTCCATACCGCGCAAATTGTTTTTTCAAACATGATACGATTTGATGGGCGTATGCATTGCTACCGACTCTATCAACCTCGAAAAACCGGCTGTAATAGTTGGTGTTGATGAGGTAATATTCTCCACTCTTGTAGAACAGATCACAACCGATCTTCTCCCAAGGTACGCGAGGGATATCATGAGGTAACAACGGCTCCTTTTGATTCGAGTTTTGATATTTGGTACACGCATAGCAGTGTCTGATATGTTCTTCAGCATCCTTTGTCATACCTAGCCAGAACACAATAGAGCTCGTTGCTTAGTCTTTTCAATTCCCAGGTGTGATGAATGGATGCGGTCTAGGATGTTCTTGCGGGAATTTTTTGGAATGACCAAACGATCGCCTTTCAATGTGATCTGGTCTATGACTGTTAACTCGTGTCTGACGTTCCAAAATGGGAGTATGTTTGTGGGGACGGACCTTTTAGATTCGGGCCAGCCACTTTGGATAGTCTTAGTGAGCTCAACCAATTGATGATCTGCTGCTGTCTCTTCTTTTAGCTTTTTAAGCCTGTCCGGGCTTACTGGGAGAAGCGTCATCACAGATTGCACGTACGATTCGATCTCCATTTGCGTTTCTGTATCCTCTTCAGGGAGATATAAGCGGGATAGGGCGTCGGCAACAGGAATTTCTTTACCGGGGCGAAATATCTCTGTAAAATCATATGGCTGGATTTTCAGTAACATCCGCTGCAGCCTAGGTGACGACTTCGAAATTGGGCGGTTTAGGACGACTTGCAGAGGTTTGTGGTCGGACACAACGATGAATTTCTGACCATACAGGTACTGATGATAATGCAGGCAGCCGAAGAGGGTAGCGTATAATTCTTTTTCTATCTGTGAATAATTCTGCTCGGTGCGATTAAGCGATCTCGATGCGAAGGATACAGTTTTTCCATTCTGAAGAATGGTAGCCCCAAGGACGAACTTCGAAGCATCGACTTGGAGCTCGATGTTTTCTGATGTTGGATCAAGGAATGATAATGATTCACAAATCGATTTTTTGATGTTTGTGAATGCCGAGTTGTGCTCTTCTTCCCACTTGAACTCTCGCTGGTTTGCCAGTTCGCGAAGTGGTTGGTTCAGTGAGGAAAGATTGGGTATATACCTTGCCAGATAGTTCATCATTCCCAAGACGGTCTGAAGTTCATCTTTAGTCGATGGGATGCGCATTTCCTTTAGTGCTCGAACCTTCCGTTGATCTGGATGGATGCCAGCTTCCGATATTATGTGTCCAAAGTACGGGGTGCTATCACTTTTGAACACGCATTTTTGAAGGTTGAGCTTCACGCATTTCTCGCGGGCTCTTATAAGCGCGCTGCGCACATTAGAATCGTGCTCTTCATCGGTTCGGCCGGATATGATGATGTCATCCACTATGACTGAAAAACCTTTGATACCTTCAAAGGCCTCCTCCATGCGGCGCTGGAATTCGTCTTGCGCCGAGATTAGGCCGAACGGCATCCGTTTGAACTTGTATCGGCCATATGGTGTGTTGAACGTTGTTAATTCGGACGACTCCTCGTCAAGTTCAAGCGACCAATATCCATGGCGAGCGTCAAGTTTTGTGAAGTACTTAGCGCCGGCATGTTTCAAAACAGCTTCGTCGAATGTAGGCATTGGATGATGGAGTCGTTTGATGGCCATATTCAAGTCGTGGGGGTCGATGCAGACCCGAAGACTCTTGTCAGGCTTTTAAATTACAACTGCAGCGTTGACCCAATCTGTGGGGTGGGAGACTTTTTCTATGACCCCAAGGCTTTCCATTCTATCGAGTTCCTTCTTAAAGCTGTCTTGGAGGGATATCGGGACGCGTCTAGCTGGTACTGCTTTTGGTTCAGCTCCTTCTTTCAGCGTAATGTGGCACTTTCCTTCGAGCTGACCAATACCTTGGAAGAGGTCTTGGAATTCTTCGACAAATGGAGTTGATTTCTGGACCTTTAAGCTCTCGACTGTGAGGACCAGCTTGACTAAGTTGAGTTTCCTGCTAGTATCGAAGCCAAGGATTGGTATGGGGGCATCTTTTACATTGAAGAAGGGCTGAGTTTCACTGCTGCCGTTTGTGTATGTACATGTCAGGTTGCAGACTCCAAGCGTATGTATTTTCTGGCCGCCGAAACTAGTAAGAATCTGTAGCGTTTCACGTACTACAGGCTTTGGCTTGAGGGTCTTGAAATTCCTTTCTGGAATGATGTTTGCTTGGGCGCCAGTGTCGATTTTGAAAGTGATTCTGGCTTGTCCATTCACCATAAGCTTCACACAGGGTTGGTCCTCACCTTTGTCCATGTTAACAGAATCAATAATGTTCACTGTATCGATCATCGTCTTTATTTCGACATGCTTCCTGGTTTATGAGGTTTACTGTTTTTCTGTTGCTTTTGCAAACTTTCGCAAAATGATTTAGCTTGTCGCAATTGCTACATGCTTTTCCTTTGGCAGGGCGTTTGTGCAGGGGGGAGTACTCTTTGCCACAGAAATAATATTGTTTATAAGCTTGTGCACTCTGGTTCGTCTTCTTGCCTTTTCGAATGAAGTCAACTTCTTGTTTAATGTATGCATCCTGGCCTCCGTGGGTGCTGCTCGAGCCAGGTTGCGACATTGTTCTAAGTCGCACCTTGGTTTCTACATGTGCCCTCGATATAGTAACTGCTTGTGACAGGGTCAGATTTGAACCTGCCTGTAGGAGCTTCTCTCTGACTCTCGCTGAGGAGATACCACATACAAGTCTGTCTCTTATCATTTCCTTTTTCAAGTCTCTTGTGGAGTATTCACATTCCCGAGCCAATAACTTTAATTCTGTGATGTACTGATCGATTGTTTCACCATCACGTTGGTCTCTTTTGTGAAAGAGGTATCTTGAGAACACCGTGTTTGACTGGGGGCTGAAATATTCACTGAATTTGGATATGTATGCTCCAATTTTGTCTGTTTCTTCAGCAGATATTGTAAATGTACTGAAAATGTCTCTCCCTTTTTCTCCTAGCCAGATCAGCAAGAACGCACACTGGATTTTTTTTAGTCTTTCCACTAAGGGGTCCTTGGAACATGAGGGTTGCATGTGTTTGGAATGTCGACCATGCCTCTTTGAGGTTGTCGCTTGACCAGTCCATTGTGGGGTATGGTACGTTGGCTTCGGTGACTTTTAGAGGGGCTCTGACACCATGTAAAAAGTCGGTTGATTCGTAAGCAGACCTTTATTCAATACTTGTAGAACCCAGGTCAACTGGAATAGAAAAGGTAAGTCAGAATGTTACACTACCATCTATTATCATTTAATCATAGATGACAGTGTAATTTCTCAAATAGAAACAATTGGATTCCTGTACCAACAGGAGTCTAGAACCGAAAAGTCATATGCTTATGAAATATACCCAAGAAAAATGATCATTGACGAATAAAAACTAAAGTGTAGCCTACGTTTATAGAGCTTCAATAATATAGTGGAAAAAGTCCAGAAAGGGATTTTCAAGACAGGACCTGAGTGGAACTGACTAGAATTGAATGTCATACTTTCGGTTAAATGTGTGTATGCTAAGTTGACATTTACCAGACCAATTTTTATTAGACCAATTTATTACACCAGCTTTTATGAGCTGGACGTGTAAGATATTCTGTTTACACCTTTTGTGTATTCACATGTACACATAAACGGGTTCCCCTAAACAGTTGCTCTTACTTACTCTACCAATTACATTTATTAAATCCCCCCCCCCCCAATTGTCCGTCCAGTAAATATACAGTAAAAGCAAATGAAAGCCAAATTGTCGTCTCAGTTTTTCCACTGATATGCACCCTAACCATGAGGAAATTGAGCTAGTAAAGAGGAAAACAACAGCCCACTGTAATAAGAAATTTCAAAACGCATAAAAAAATTAGTGGGAAAAATTTGTCTTTCAATGCTGATTCAAGGATGGTAACTTATTTCATTTCGTCTTAGGAGTAAAAGTTCATTGCGAAAATAAGTTAATGGGAATTTCTCGAAACTGCTTGAAAGCCTTAAAAAGTGGCTCCGGATCGAAATCAAAAGTGTATCAAATATGGGCGGAAATCTGCCTAAGACCGTAGGTCTTCAGTCCCCCATTTTAAAATCTGAGAAAATCATAGTTTAGCCTTGTTAGAACTAACTTGCCTTTTTTTCCTTTTTTTTTTCTCTGCCGCTGATGCCGCACTGGAAAATCGCAGAGAGCTGTGTAAGGTATTATTTGAAAGCTAATGCCCATATCCACGAGCTTCTGAGTAAATATATCTTGGTAAAACTAAAATAATATGCAATAGTTAACGAAAACTGTATTTTCAACTACAAGACGATAGAGAACTCAGGGTTGGTAGAGGATTATAAAACCAAATTTTACAGTTTATTCTGAATTACAGTGTATTTATTAATTAGTTTTGGTAGATGCTGCAAAACAGCAGTTAAAGTATTTATTATCATGTAAAAATTTCCGTACTTTGTTCATTGTGCTGTAAGAAAAGACTTTTTTTCTTTTTGAATTGGCTTTCCATTTCGGTCTAACTCTTTCTGATATCCATAATTTTCCATCTGTATTATATTGGTCTTTCGAAGACCGCAGACATTATGTTGGTATTTTCAAAGACCATACTGCATTTCTATGACGTACAAATAACAGTTCAAATAGAGACAAATCCTTTTATTAAACAGTGAAAAACAATAATAAAAAAATATATGCTGATGAAGGCCGCTGTGTATGTGATCGAATTATCCAGAATTATTTACCACTGTTTTTCACTGCTTAGTAAAAGGATTTATCCTGATGTTAACTGTTGTTTTTACGTAACGTATTATGTGTCTTAATCATTTTCTGCGTTAGTATAGCAAGAATTATCAAATTCCCAATCTTGAAGAGTTTCAGAAGTTCGACTTATTTAAAAGCATTTAACCTATCCTGAATGGGGCATTAACCAGATGATCAGGAATATCACAAGGAATGTTTAAGCTCCATTTCTGGAAATCTAATTTTTCTATAAAATGAAGTGCTCCCAAGGTGATTTTACTTGATTTCTTTCAATTTTTGGAATGAGAGAAAACAAAAATTGGAAAGAAATTTTGAAAACAAGCTGGAATTTTTGATTGGGTAAACGACAAAGTAGGTATGAAAAAACATTAACCAACAGATAAAAGAGATCTTTTGTCTTTGGTTTTATCATAATTGACTATCTGCAAATGTATATTTTAGTCATAAATTTGGCTGTAAATGTAGTTTCCCTCGTCAGACAATTTTTTTTTTACGGAAAACCAACGAATTAGACGAAAATTATAGGAAATTTTGACAGGTCATAGAGCTTGGAAGGGATGGATCAATAGTCTAGTTTGTCGGTGGTAGGGGTACTTTCAATGGTGAATCTGAGTTTGAACTTAAACCATTATTGCAAATAAGTACTTAGTTTTACGTTTTTGACAAGTTTATCTGTAATAAAAGCGGTATTTGGAGTGAATTGATGTATGAAGAAATTTTTTCTTATTTGGGATTGTGCCATTTGTACATATCCAATCATTTCTGCATCCTATGCTTTGCATAAGACCCCCTCCCCCCGAATACATTCCTAGTTTAGTTTCATTTTTGCTATAACAACATGTAAAATGCAACCATTACAGATTTTCGTATAGATTTTGTTTAATTTGTTTGCGCTTCAAACTGTAATAAATTTCCTTTAATACTCGTTTCTGTTCCATAAATTTGATCCAGAAAATTAGGTTAAATACTTTTCTTCTTAGAAAGAGTGCTTAAAGAGGCTTCCTCTATTTGGCCAGTCGGACGTTTTCTAAAGTAAAGTGATAATAACTGATGATTGGATACAGACGTTAAACGTCACATTTGGTAAAATAGCCAAGTCATATTATCTTTAACGTTGATATCAATTGAGCTAGCTTAGCGACTGAATTTAAAGTTTATTAGTATCCAAAAGATTAGGCACCGTCTGATTAAACGAGTCAATCAGACTTTGTATAATCTAGCTTTATCGGATTCCTTTCTTTTACTTTCAGTTTTGTTTATGATATACCCTTTTTTCAAGGTGGCTTTGGAGCTCGAGGCGGAGGACATATGGGAGGACGTGGAGGCGGTCCTGGACGAGGTGCTGGAAGAGGTGGACATTAAGAGTGATCATGCTAAGCTTCAAGATTTATATTATACTTTGTCTTTAAATACACAAGCTTTTATAAATTTTATATTGGAATGTGTATGCTTCCCTGAAAACGACTGAATCATGTCGCATTTCCATAGAAAATTATTGAAAAAACAAATTAACCAAGAAGAAGATACTTTTGAAAATATTCTAAAGAATGTCCGTTCGTAAGTATATTGACAATAAATTATTGATAACCATATATTGTTTAAGCAGGTTTGAAATTTTAGAGATAAGTGTCTTTATTGTATTTTGAGAGAAAAAAAATTAAAGACAATCCATAAAAATGTAATATTAATTATTACAATTTCTGCAAAGTTCTTTTATATATATATATGTATATATATATATATATATATATATATATATATATATATATATATATATATATATATATATATATATATATATAATATATATATATATATATATATATATATATAATATATGTATGTTACTGGTTCAATTAGAACCAGGTTTGTTTTCCCGGAATAGGCTTGCAGAATAGAACTAGACCTCCGTTGCCTGTGCAACGGGAAGTGTTGCAGCAACTTTGCCCTGTTCCTTAGGGAACAGTTGCGGAGCAACACGTGCAACTGTGCCCTACGGGACACAGTTGCTATTTCCGGGAAATCTGAAAGAGATACGGAAATAACGTCTTATAGTTTTCTGCTTAACTTTTGATGGTCTAAACTAGGAAAATATAAAACAAACCAAATTCACCAAAAAATTTAAATTGCCCCGAGGGCATGACAAAACTTCCAAATAGAAAAACCCAAAGAAGGAATTTTATTTCGGAGAAACTATTGTAAGCTCCAGTTGTTAGGAGATCGAGACCTGTCGAACCGCGTTGGAAAAAAAATTCTAGCTGGTCCAGAACAGAAGTTACCTCTAGAACGTCGAAACTTCGGAAATTATTTCTTAGAGAACGAAGCAACTTGGTATATAGAACACTTCACTTCTTCTTGCATACTTTTCATAGCACTACTCGATAAAAATATAAGAAACATCAAATCGAAAATTTGAGAAAATTCCAAAAAAAATCGGAACGAGATGGACTTTTCCGGAATTATTTCCGGGAAATCTGTAAGAGCTACGGAATTTTGTGCTCCGGTTCTCGAAGACACAAATGAAAGTTCTACATGAGTTCAGCATAACTGTATTTCTAACAAGTTTATTTCCGAAGCTAGGGTCGTCTTAACTTGACGCCAAACATCGAACGCACAGTTTCTAAGAAAAAAACCGTTTTATTTTTTTTATGGAAAACTGTTAGAAATTTTAGGAACTTCTCTGGAACTTTTTTACTCTGTTTCACGTTTCCCTTCCCTCTGAAAAATCTCAAATTTTTAACTCTTACCACTTCGGAGCTACAGGTCGCTGATCACGGTGAAAAAAAAAAAAAAAAAAGTACGAAAGCAGTAGTGTTGCTCCGCAACACAATAAAGCAGTATGGTAACTGATAAAAAAAGAAAAAAAACTCAATCACATCTTTGAAAAATAAATCAACCATCGCCACCTAGAGCACAGAGAAAAATTGTAAATTAAATAAAAAAAAATGAGTTCTATTATTTTTTATAATTCCTTTTCTGCTCTTGCTTTATATTTGACCGAAAAAAAAATTACTCTAAAAATTACTAAAAATTAATGCTAGCCTAACCCTAAATAATAAATAATAAGCAGAAAACAATTGAAAGAAAAAATAAATATACCTTCTTTTTGAAGATTAAGGGTTGGATCCAGATTAACTTAGGTCTTTAATGGAAATCGAAATTCTGAAAAAAAATTTAATTAAGCTTCATTGGAGTTTTTCTCTTAGTTCTGCTCCATAATACTTTACTGTCATAACACTTTGCTATATATATATATATATATATATATATATATATATATATATATATATATATATATATATATATATATATATATATATATATATATATATATAAAGAGAGAGAAAGAGAGAGATCACCAGATAGTTAAACTAGTACATGAATAAAAAAGAAGCTCAAAATACAGAAAAATTTATTGAATTTAAATTTACATCAAGGAAAATGACTAAATGAATCTACATATTTCTAACCATTATTCTGTAAATTTTTCTACAACTGTTCGAAAGTCTGATTTCCTTGCGTCTTCAATTTCAGTCGACATATTTGCTAAACTATTCAATCTATCCTTATTCATTGTCGATATGAGATAGTTTATTATTAGTTTTAGCCTAAAAAATGAGCTCTCTTTCCAGAAGCAATCCATAGTGGAGTTGTTAAGAATAGTTCCCTATTGCGATTTTTTGTTTTCATTTTGATGGCAACGCAGGGCCCTTTCAAACGCGGGGTCCGATTGGGCCCAATCGTTCTTCATCTGGCCCTGCCAATATTAATCAAAACTTGAAAAACGGAATTTTGATAACAATAGATACCTAAAAAGAATTGACATTTCATGCTGATTCTAAATATATAAAATTTATTAAGTTTAATGTTACTAATCGAAAGCTACGAGCCTGAGAAAATCTGCCTGATTTTCAAAAAGGGTGGAAACACCCCTAAAAGGTCAAGCGATCCTAACAAAATCGTACGATCAGATTCAGCATATTCAGAGAACCTTACTGTTTAGGTTTCAACCTCCTTTCTACAAAAATCTGGAATTTCGTATTTTTTGGCAGAACAAAGATCAGGGATACGTGTTTATTTGTTTGTTTGTTTTTTCCCAGGGATGATTGTGTCGAACCAATGGTCGTAGAAAATTGGAAGTTAGCTCATTCGAACAAAATGAAAAGCTCTAGTGCCCTTTTTAGGCTACAAAAAAATTGGAGGGCAATTAGCCCTCTCCCACGTCTATTTTATCTCTAAACACATTTGATCAAAATTTTAAGATAGCCATTTGATTCAGCATAGTTGAAGGGTCCAATAATTATGATCTTGGTGATGACATGACCCTCCTTAGCCGTGGGGAAAGGGCTTTAAGTTTTGCAATTTCCTGTATTGTTCGCATGTAATATTTGTTATTATGAAATATACGAGACATTTTCGCGGTAATTTTCTACGGGCAGGGGGAGAGGGGATTTGTCGTGGAAATAAAAGTTTTTCCAGGAATTTTCCAGAAGAAATGTTACATGGGGAGGAGGAGGGAAGGGCATTTCTTAGCATGATTTAAAAACGGGTTAGAAGCTAAATAAAAGAGACAAGTTTTTTCAACTGAAAGTAAGGAGCAATATTAAAACTTAAAATGAACAGAAATTATTCTGTATACGAGGGAGCTGTCCTTTCCCCAAAATTCGCTCTCTACGCCAAAGTCTAATTTTTTATCCTGGTTCCTTGGTAAGGACTACTTAAACACAAGGATCATTGATTTCGAATGGGAAATATTTCGAAAGAACTTTCCAGCTTTAGCGTAAAGAGCAAGGGTCGAGAAAGGGACAGCCCCCTTCTTATACAGAATACTTTCGCTCGTTTTAAGTACTAATAGCACTCCTTACTTTTAGTTGGAGAAACTAGTTCCTTTTTTATTTAATTCGCGTTTAGAGTCGAACATTTAAATATAGTCAGACAGGACGTAGAAAAGCCAACAACAATAAAATGTAAAAAAAAACAACTTGCGACTTAATATAGGAAAACAGTTTGCTGAGGTGCATTCAAGGGCGGATCTGCAAGGAAAATGAAACTTTCAGGGATGAATCTACTGACTAAAGTATGCCCCAGGAAGATATTTTGAAGCAACTACCTCTGCTCCTTCTCCCTCTAGAGGGCCCTGACCTTTGATGACCTTTAAAAATATGTGTGTTATAAAGGTGAAACCTCGCGAAATAGATCTTCTGCTTAATTGAAGTACAACAAAATTGTTTTTAGGTTCATAACTTTGCTCAATCCCATTTTATAAGGTCTGCAAGGCGATGTATGTTCAATCACACTTCGATCCGCCTGATGTACATTACAGTTCTGATCCTTCCTTGAGAACAGTTTAGTAAATGGTTCCTGGCAATTACATCAAAAGTGTGAAATTCCCAGATACACCATTTAGGTGTAACAGAGACGTTGAAATGACTCTGAAAGAAGAAAAGGAGTCATCCAAACTTGTAAATACCATAAAACAGTTATAAAACATTAACATTAGTTTGAGAAGAATAGTTGAAGTAAAAACGGAAACGGTAAAGTGAAAAAGGGATGTAAAGTAAAAATGACGACGAAATGACTCTGAAAGAAGAAAAAGGAGTAATCTAAACTTATAAATACCATAAAACAGTTACAAAACATTAGCAATAGTTTGAGAAGAATAGTTGAAGTAAAAACGGAAACGATAAAGTAAAAATGACGACGGAATGACTCTGAAAGAAGAAAAAGGAGTAATCTAAACTTGTAAATACCATAAAACAGCTACAAAACATTAACAATAGTTAGAGGAGAATAGTTGAATTCAAAACGGGAACGGTAAAGTAAGTGTAAAGTGTCCTAAATAAAGAAAACTGCTTGAACACGTCACTGCTTGCACGGTAGTTCAACCCTAGCTCTGTTTTTTAAGAGACTTGAATTTAATATACTCTCGCCTCAATTATGATAGTGCTGTTGGGCAGTTTGTATATTATTTAGATGTATATATTTACTTGTTTCTTTACCTTATAAAAAATATCCCGTGTTTAATTATACTGTCAAGTTATTTGATTAATATTATGTGCTGGGGAATGAGGCTATTAAGAGCATCAAAAATGGGGCTTGAATTTCTCTTTCTAATCTTTGGGCTCTTACATAGAGCTTAGTGATGTTCTCAATGTCGGGGGTTTTCTTCATTTAAAAGTTGAATTATTAACTTTGTTTGTGACTTGTGCATGGAATCTTCAGTATGGGCTGATGGAAGGTAAATAGCCAAGCCAAAGGTCTGGATTCAGGTTCAAAATGTTTGTACGTATTCTATGTAATAATACATTTTCAGTTGTTTAAATATTTTTCATATTGAAATAATCTATTAAATTATAATTTTTCAAAAATGTATTATAATGAAAACTAGATCTACGTTGCATGGGGCAACGTGAGGTGTTGCGGCAACCTTTGCTCGGCTTCGCCGAGTAAAATGTTGCGAGAGCAACACTTTGGTTTTGTTTCCTCGCTGCGACTAAACGCTGAAGTTGTTAATCTGTAAGGATGCTAAAATACATACTAGGTACACCAACTCGCAAAAGTTGCAAACTCCTCATTGCTAAAGATGATTGTAGCCTTACAGCCGATTATTACTTACAAGTCCCCTACATGTCTTACCACTGGAACCAAATTGGTCTTACCATCAAATACAACGGAAACAAAAAATAGGTACACCAACTAGTAAGAGTTGCGAACCCCTCATTGCCGAGGATGATTATGAGCTAACAGCTGACTGTTGCTTACAACTCCCCTATATGTCTCACAATTGGTATCGGCCTATTTTTGGTTTCAGTGTGTACCTTACTACTGAAGTTGTCAACCCCTTTAAACTTTCAAACTGGTATATCTCATGAAGGAATTTTTGTACAAAAAAATGGATGGCATATCTTTGATCAGCTCATCAAAAGCTATCGACTGCCGTCGAAAAAAAAATCTATCTGTCTTAGTTCAAAAGTTGACTTTTTTGCCGTAGGCCAACTTTCTAACGTCATCACTTAGAAAGGAGCAAAGGATAAACTCTAATTTCTTTAGCAATGAGAGAACTTTTAAAGTTTAAGAGGCACATCTGATACCATTTCTCTACCGCAATCCCAAGTGCGAAAAACCGAATGATAAACTCAGCTGAAATCACGAACAGAAATGGGTAGAAACAATAGATGGCAGCACTTTCGGACCCGTGGGAAAATGCCGCTTTTTTGCTTCTCTAAATTTTTCTATTTATCACTCAAAGAAGATATATTGGCTGTGGGGCAGGGTAACTGTCGCATATATTTAACACTTATAGATTTTAGTCCATCTTCAATTTGAAACTGGTGCCTGCCTGCTTGCCTGCTAGAACGGAGCTTTCCACTCGAAAGCAGAAACATGGTTTGATGAAACGAAAGCTTGGCTGCATAACTTCAGATAGTCCTCTCTGACATAGGCTATACCACTCCTCTTCACTTCACACACTATAGGCTCTGGCTCAAGGACAAGCAAAAACCATCCTTTTTGGCCCCAGGCAAGAGTTCTACGAAGCTTTCCAAAATGTAAAGTCATATTCATCAATCCGGCCTAAGGTCCACACTTTCCGTAAAAACCGCAGAGGTTAGACCCTTACCACTTTCTAGGAATAAGCTGAAATCGGGGTGCTAGGAACAAAAAAAAAAAACCACGACAAAACCAAAGTGTTGCTCTCGCAACACAACTAGAGTTTTTTATATCACGCTGTTTGTCATAATAAATATAGATAAAATTGAACAGGAACTTTTTTATTAACGACAGTGAAAAGGGAGAAAATATAAAGCAAACATCTCCAACTTACATTGCAAATAAATTTTAAGCCACTTTTCTAAGCTGCTCGTATGAAACAAGATATTATATCAGTCACTAATTGCACATGTATATAAAAAAAAAAAAAAAAATGATTATTCCGTTAGGTAGCCGCAAACTATGGGATAAGCTGATTTTTCTATTTTGTGAACCAAGGTTGCGAATGATATAAAAAGCCTGAAAACCATCTCAAAATTTATTTATTTAATGAGTTTTAGCAATATTAAATCCATTTTTGCATATGTCAGTAAATGTAATGAAAAATTTCGAAGTTTGAAAATTAAGCATGGGAGAGATAATATTTCAAAACATATAAAAAATGCCTGGTCCAGCTGTGTTAAATATTTTTTTCAAAATTTTTTACTTGGGCTCAAACTGTTGTATTTGAAAAGATTTAATATTTTTTTTTTATAGTGGAAGTGATTCTAGGCTCGGGGGAATTGAGGGGCTCTGGCATCATCCTCATTTACGGTAATGAGATATTTTTGGGGTAATTACGGTACTTTTAAAGTTTAGCTTCATTGTTTGTTGTAATTTCTGTGCGTTTCTACTATTCGTTTCTTGTAATTCACGTCCGTTTTAGGTATCATCGTCATGCGAGCTAATTTTTGTTATTTTTACGTTGTAAGTTCACTCTGGAAAATCACTTTTTATATCTACTTTGTTGAAAATAAGATTGCTTTTCAAATCACGAACATGAAATATTAAACTGTCTTCTCTATAATTAAAATTTCAACCTGGTATCTTTACTACCTAATTGACATTCTGTTGAAACTACCAAAATTTAAAAAAATATGAAGTCCTCGCTTCAACCGAAAGAAATGAGATTCTATTTTTTCTATACAGGTATGTCCTTTTTTTTATTGCTCTTCTCTCGGCCAAAGCACAAAAGCTTTCTTTTAGACAGAAGGACATTTTTCTTCAACATGTTTCAAAAATTCTTATTGTAAAACATAATTGAAGTTTTTTTTTATTCATTTAAATAAAAAAACTAGTTTTTTTTAACTGAAAGTAAGGAGCGACATTAAAACTCAACACCCTGCTCTTTACGCTAAAGTTTCTTTCTCTTCTCTCAATTCTGCTTCATTAAACAGTAATTTTTCGTTTCATTTTCGTTAAGATTCTATGAATTTTAGGGGGCGTTTCCCCCTATTTTCCAAAATATGGCAAATTTTCTCAGGCTCGTAACTTTTGATGACAAAGACTAAATTTGATGAAATTTATATATTTAAAATCAGCATAAAAATCCAATTTTTTTTTATGTATCTATTAGTATCAAAATTCTGTTTTTTAGAGTTTCGTTTACTATTAAGCCGGGTCGATCCTTACTACAGTTCACTACCACGAACTGTTAGATGTTTGTCGTTTTTTCCTTCGTTTCAACAGATATATCATTAAGAAGATTTTTAAATTTCTCTTCTTGTTTTCACTTGGCATTCGAAAGCACGTTACTGCAATATAATTATTAAAACGAATAAGTAAGTCAAATAAGTCCCTAACTTTAAAAAAGTGTACATCATGTGTTGCTTCTGACTAAATTTTGCTGAGATTCAATTAACTCTTCTAGTTAATCCATTCCCTCCCCTAATAAGTTTGGATCGGGTCACGATCCCTAAGCGTATAACTACGAAATTATCTTTTACCTACCCCGGTTCTATTATGATCCGATAAACCCTTTGGGTAAATGTTCTGATGACAAAAAATAATGAGCCCTTTCCCCTTAGTAAATAAGTAAGTATAACGGCACTAGACCCTTAAGGTCTAAACTGGCGATGCTAATCTCTGTTTCGTGGCCCTTCAGCCAGGAAGTGCATTGGGGGGTTGGTAGACCAACCGTCATGTGCTTTTGCACACCCTTCCTGCTTACTTTCCCCAAATTTCTCTGGGTACCCATTTAGAGCTAAAAGACCTTTCCTCTTAACGAGGTTAAATCAAATAATTTCTATCCAGTTTTGTTGTGATTCGACCAGTTTATTCTGATAGATTTCGTGATTACAAGAACTATGTGACCCATCCTCACAACTCGATTAAACAGGGCCAGATTTAAAGCTTTGACGGTTCTAGGCCCGAATATTTTGTGCCTCTCTGTTTTTAGGAGATTTTCGGGGAAATTTCTAAAAATTCAGGGATAGTGGAAGCACTGAACAGAACCCAACTCATGAGCCAAAAATAATGGGAGAGAGAGGTGATTTAAAACTCTCAGCTACCATTCTTGAGAGACATCTGACAGTTTATAAGGGACCACGGAATTCCTGTGTTGTTTTAAAATCACTTTTCTGTGATTAGGCAGCACGGTGGTAAAGTGCACCTGGCACTTTGACGATAAATCTCATCAGTCCAGTTTTTGTTTAGAAAAAAATTACTCATTGATAATTTATTGCACTCCCTGGCATTATGCAACCCTAGACCCGGGCCTGGTTGGCGTATTGGTAAATCCTGCACATAAGTAAAAGCTCAAAAGACTCACAAAATTCAAAACTCAGATGGATCACAAAAAGGCTTAGTTAGGGCTCGTACTCTTAGTTCTGACCATTAACTGTTGATATCTGATTACCGATCGTTAGCTTAGACATACAGGGTGGGCTATCCTCGTATATAGGCTAGGTTTATTATATTTTTAAGTTTTTATATCGCTCTTTGCTTTTATTTGAATAAATCAATTTGTTTTTTATTTGTTTTGTCCGTTTCTAATATTGTATTGAGGGTTTAACTAGATATGAGAGGAGATAACACCTCGCTCTTTGCACTGAAGTTTAGCTTCTGAATAGCAATGTTTCAACCTGAAAATCCTCCCTAAAAAGGCCCATCTTTATTATATTCGTAATGCCAAAAATTGGCCTAGAATACCAAAACTGATTTTTCAGGTCTTGGTGTCTAAAAATTCGAATTGGAGAGCTATTTCTCTTAGGGGCTTCCCCTCCCTCCTGCCTTTGTGTGGGTAAGCATTTGAAAATGAGCCTGTATCTCAGACCAGAATTGATTTCTGCAATAAGAGGAGAGCTTTTCCCATCTTAGTAGCCATATTGCGTGCTTTGTTCGAACATAGTTTTCCAAATGAAGAGATGTTAGGCGACAAATCTTCCATATTGATCTGAAAGACCTCGAAAGTTGAAATAAAAATTTCTTGTATAATTTAAAAATTTTGCCATAAAATCTCCTTTGAGGCTTCAGGTACCCACATTTTACAGCAGCACCTTTTTCTTACTTAAAAAGGTCTAAAAAAATTTAATCTTCATTTGAATGAGGCCTCTCTGCGTATTCTACTACCTATTCCCCTGAGTAAAATACAGCAAAAGAATAAGTCAAACATATACTGGACCATCGTTCTAAAAAAAACATAATTTTGGGTTTTTCCATATAGTAACATGAAATTTTAAGTGTTGCATAGTTTTAAAAGCCTACATCATTTCTTGGTTAGGCCTGGGTATGATTTAGAAACGGTTAGGAATTAAATTAATAAATAAGTTTGGTAACATTCTAGTTTATTGACTTCTTGCTAAGTCAAAAAGGGTTTAGGTTAGGAAAATGAAACTTTCAGGGATGAATCTACAGACTAAAGTATGCCCCAGGAAGATATTTTGAAGCAACTATCTCCGCTCCTTCTCCCTCTAGAGGGCCCTGACCTTTGATGACCTTTAAAAATATATCTGTTATAAAGGTGAAACCTCGCGAAATAGATCTTCTGCTTAATTGAAGTACAACAAAATTGTTTTTAGGTTCATAACTTTGCTCAATTCCATTTTATAAGGTTCTAAAGATATGCAAATACATTTCCTAAATTTTGAAAAAAAAAACATTGATATGGCTCAAAATTCTACTCAAATAACAGGAATTGCATTTTCAGAACAAAAGGCAGAGAAAAAGCAACTAGTAACTGAAAATTAAGGTAAAATGGTGTTTTGTCAAAATTTCAAAGGGTATAGACCTGTCATGTAGGCAAATTTCAGGGTCCTCTAGAGGGAGAAGGAGTGGAGATGGGTACTTTAAAATACCTTCCTGGGACATACTTTACCCTGTAGACCCATCCCTGAAAGTTTCATTTTCCTAACCTAAACCCTTTCCGAGATAGCAATAAGTCAATTAACTAGAATTTTACCAATAAATTTTTTTCGAACTAAAAGTAAGGAGCAACAATATAACCTTAAATTTTCATGGGACATTTTAAAAAATAGAACGTGTAAATTTCCTTTGAGGATTAAGGCACCCACTCACAGCTCCAGTGAACTCTGTTTAATGCTATAGCACCTTTTTGTTTTTTTTTAAAAGTACCAGAAAATGTAAATCTACATTCGATGAGACCTTTTCTCATATTCAGTTACTATCGGCTTGATACGATACAAAATATGATCGGCTTGATACGCAAAAATACAAAAAAAATAGAACGTACATAGTTTCTCGAAAAAATGCGAAATTTTATGTTTTTGCAAATTGAAATATGAAAGTTTCGGTGTTGGGTCATTGCATATATTGAATTTTATGATGTAATTTTCATTAACGCCGCCTTTGTTTCATGGGGGAGGGGGCTTTTTATTATTTTCTAAAATCAAACTAAGCTTCTTATGCTAATGGACTTTGATGGATTACTTTGACTCCACAAAAACTGCACATTTAGACTCACCATGAAAGACACATTTGTTGGCTCAATATATCATTATAAAAATATTATTTTTTTAGTTTTGGTTTCTTCTGCCAAGCGTTGGTGTGTTGTGATAGCGTTTTGCATACAGCAGAAAAGTTTCGGTGTGATTATTTATCTTGTTGTTATGTAGACAAAGATTTGTGTTGATAAGAACGAAAAGATACACTTGGATTTTCAGTTTTACTAGCGCTAAGACAAAAAAAAAAGGCTTTGGACTTCGATAAGACTTATTGCCTAACCCCTAAAAAAACAGTCCTTTAGAAATCATAAATCGGACCATAATCAATTATTCATTTTCTAGCAAGCTTTACTTTTGAAATGTCAATCACTCGCAGATTAAACTTAAAGCTAATCAAGTGTCGAAATTGACGTCTCGCTAAAAGGGCTATTCAATAGAGATAGAACAAGGAATATAGACTAGATTCTCGCTAGTTAATATCATTTATTCCATTCCTCAATAAAAAGATTCCATTCTAGATGCATCGTGTTACACAGGGTTTCTGAGAAGAAAAGGCAACGAAGTATTTCAGTATCTGGCTTCTATTCTTTGTCCTATATCTGGGGGTCTATTCTTCGAATGTGCCTTGGGGAGGATCCCCTGCAGGAAGAAATGAAAGTGTGTCAGTTTTCTCAACGTACAGCTAATGGACCGGTTGTGAGCTCTTTAGCGAGGCGTTGCCTTCCAAATCTTGAGTCTCAGGGAAAAACTCTTTCCCATTACCAATCGATATACATCTCTTCTAAATCCTTACCCTGTATTCCCAGTCGCTATTCTCACCCCGAATGGAAATTGACACTAATTTCCTCCAAAAATCTTCCCTGAGCAATATATCCAAGTTTAATCTTCAACTGAAATCGATGTTTGTTCTTCATACGACTATCCCAGGGAGGGGACCCAGAAAAAATTGATATATAGTTCGCTCAAACTTTTACATGATTTCTATGTACCCCTTTCGTTTTCTTAGGCACTTTTATTTTCGACCATAGATGATATTAAATTATGCCACGAGGCAATTTGTGTTTTAATTTAAATGAGGCGTTGTTTTCACCGTTAGGAGGTTAAAAGGCTAGTTCAGCCAATCTTTTTGTAGGCTGGCTTCGTCGAATATACTAAAGCCTGATTCTGCGCGTCTCTCAAATGTAGATTCATGAGAGTGGGAAAATTTCTTCTGTAATCGGGTTACGCACAATTATTCTCCACAGATCTTGTGCATCTTTCCTTCTTCGAAATCCCAAACTTGATGTAAAGACATGCTGTAAAGACAGTAGCTTCGATTGGTTTGAAGGAGATACTGAATGGCAATGGAACCAAGACATGCGGATGGTATAGTAGTGGAACCTGTAGCCAACTGGTAGCTGTAGCGGAGATCCGCAAAAGAAAAAAAAAGAAGTGAAGACATTTAAGTTGGTGATTTTGAAGTTGGTGTTAAATATTTTACGTTTTGTGTTTTGTATGTTCTGGCCGATGGCGTGGTAGAGGTCATTTATCTTAGGAGGGAGGTGTTGGGACCTTTGGTCCCTTTTTATAAGATAAATGTCCTTTTTATAAATTTAACTAAATGTATCTTAATTGCAATATTTAAACCCTGGGCCAAGCTGTTACTATGAGGCATCTTGAAAGAATTCGCTAATTAATCCAAGCCTGGAAAATGTAGACGGGGACGATTTATGCAGGTCAAATTTAGTCTGCAAAGCCTGCAAAGGATACCGGGAAATTTCAATTTGAATCTGCCACTCGGCCGGAGGGTCACATCTCTGAGCCTGCCTCTGCGTGAGAAGTAACTTCGGAGGAGTGCGTTCGTTTTTAAACTAATTAAATAAAAAAAAAAAAAAAATTAGCTGAAAGTAAGGAGCGACATTAAAACTTAAAACGAACAAAATTACTCCGTATATAAAATGGTTTGTCCCCTCCGCAATGCCTCGCTCTTTACGCTAAAGCTTTTAATTGTTTTAAAAAGCAGAATTGTGGCAAAGAGTCAAGTTTTTAATTGTTTTAAAAAGTAGAATTGTGACAAAGAATCAAACTTTAGCGTAAAGAGCGAGGGATTGCGGAGGGGACAAACCATTTTATATACGGAGTAATTTATGTTCGTTTTAAGTTTTAATGTCGCTCCTTACTTTCAGCTAAAAAAATTAGTTTTTTTTATTTAATTTCTGAACGTTTTTGAATTAATGCATGTTTGGTTTTGGCTCTCCGTATATAAATTATTAAAATGAAATTTGTATATTAATTTTTTTTTTGGCTAAATGGCTTTCTCTTAGTTTTGATCAGACGATTTTGAGATATAAGGGGTGGAGAAGGACGCCTAGTTGCCCTCCAATTTTTCGGTTGCTTAAAAAGGCAACTAGAACTTTTAATTTTTAACGAACGCTTTTATTAGTAAAAATTATACATAACTTATAAATTAGCAACTTACTTAACAAACTTTCATAATCTTATATTTTTATTATGTATACAAGGGGGTTTGTATCCTCGTTAATACCTCGCTCTTTACACTAAATCTTAAGTTTTGTCCCAATTCTTTAAGAATGACCCCTGAATCAGAATGGCCGTAGAATAAATAGTTGAAATTACTAAAAATACTTTAGCATAAAGAGCGAGGTATTTATCTCCTCCTAAATACCTCGCTCTTTATGCTAAAGTATTTTCAGAACCCCTCATATGCGTTATAATCTCTGTTTGTTTTAAGTTTCAATGCTACTCCTTCCTTTCATTTGAAAAAACTTTTCATGTTTATTTTTCATTGTTTTCTTATAGTAACGCTAGAAAATCATGCGCCCTTTCCCTTGAATTTTTCTTCCCCCATGACAGATTCCTCCAAGGAAAGATCTTCCAACATAGCCCCCTCCCCTCAGCCCCACCCCCCAAACAAAATAAAATCCTCCTGAAAACGTCTGTACACTTCCCAATAACCATTACTATATGTAAACACTGGTCAAAGTTTGGAACTTGCAGCCCCTCCCCCAGGGATTGTGGGGGAGTAAATCATCCCCAAATACATAGTTATTATGGTTTTCGACTATGCTGAACAAAATGGCTATCTCAAAATTTTGACCCGTTGACATTGGGAAAAAAATGAGCGTGGGAGGGGGTCTAGATGCCCTCCAGTTTTTTGGTCACTTAAAAAGGGCACTAGAACTTTTCATTTCCGTTAGAATGAGCCCTCTTGCGACATTCTGGGACCAATTGGTCGACACGATGACCCCTGGAAAAAAAAAAAACAACAAAAAAACAAACAAATGAACACGCACCCGTGATTTGTCTTCTAGCAGAAAATACAAAATTCCACATTTTTGTAGATACGAGCTTGAAACTTCTACAGTAGGGTTCTCTGATACGCTAAATCTGATGGTGTGATTTTCGTTAAGATTATATGACTTTTAGGGTGTTTTCCCCTATTTTCTTAAATACGGCAAATTTTCTCAGGCTCGTAACTTTTGATAGGTAAGACTAAACTTGATGAAACTTATATATTTAAAATCAGCATTAACATGCAATTCTTTTGGTGTAGCTATTGATATCAAAATTCAATTTTTTAGAGTTTTGGTTACTATTGAGCCGGGTCGCTCCTTACTACAGTTCGTTTCCACGAACTGTTTGATTATGTTTCCGAGTTAGAAGCGTAAAGTTGTTAAATAATAAGGTTTTTTCTACTTTTTACTTTTTGAAGTCATTCACTAGCTATTGAAGAGTGAGCTCCTATAATCGGATTATTTTTTCAAGTTAAAAGGATTAAATGTGATATTGTTTTTGATTTTTCTATTGTGTAATTTGATGCAAGTATAGACATTTATCGTGCGGATTATAGCGTTTATTATGGCGGTCACTCAAGCAAAGTTTGATGAAGGAATGGAACGGCTTCAGGCGTCACTGGATAAAATATTAGCAGAGCAGAAAAGTTTTTCTGTCTCAATAGTTGCCATTCAAGACGAAGTTAGGCAAATATCAGCAGATAATGCTAATCTACCAGATGAGGCCAAAGGCTTCGAAATGATCTTGAGCAAGAAAATTGCGAAATAACGATTTGGAGATTAGGCTTTTGGATATCGAAGTGAGATAAAGGTGATTAAATTTGATTGTTCATGGTCTGCCTGCTGAAAAGCATAATCAATCAGTGACTAGCAACGTAATGTCTCTTCTTTCTGACAAATTGCAAGTTACCGAGGACATTTTTCGTACTAAGTGTTATCGCCTTACGATAAATAGCAGATCAAACATTACTAGTAGTAAAACTAGTGTTCGACCGGCCCCTGTTTTTATATCGCTAGACACGGATCGTAGAATTCAGTCGATTCCCAGTGAGGTAAATAAGTTGAAGGGTAGTGGAATTCGCATTTCCAGTGATCTCCCACCAAAGCTAAATTCTCTACGGAATGAGCTATTGTCTAAGGGAAAGGACATGCGTGAATCGGGTTCGGTTCATATTACGCGTATTAAACAAAAAGGGGGCAAATTATGGCTCGAATGTAAAAAGTCTCTGTCTTCGCAGTGGGTTAAGATTGACTAGTTACGGTGATTAATAATGATATTTCGTTTGGTAAGATTATTTTTATTACTTTACAATGTGTAATGTTTTTCTGTTCATACGATCCTATTTTTTCTTGTGCGATGTTTCGTCCCTCTGTAGCTTATTATGGGTTTGTTTTATGTCCTTTTTCTTTTTTTGTGTGTGTGTGTTTCTATTTATATGAAGTAATTGAGTGCAATAATTTTTCAGTATCCGCATTTGATCTTACAATAAATATGTTCCATTTCTTTCTCTTGTTTCTATTTATTTTCAAGCAGTTTATTTTTCTTTCATTATTTTCGAGTTCTCACTGGTTCAGTTGTCTTTGCTACTTTAAGACTTTGCGGAAGTTTCTGCTGGTTTGGATCATAACTCTGATTTTGTACATTAGATGATAATTGTATTGGGGATAGACTGAGATACCTTGAGTCTAACCCTTTTGATTTTTCTATATTCCAGAGCCATAATAACTTTGCTGGAAATGAGATAAATGATGGTGGGCTAATTAATTTTCCAAATTGTAAATATAAATTACCTTCCGAAGTTTCTAATCTTCCCAGTACTGGTGTTGTGAGAACAGGATTTTTAAATTGTAGGGGTCTGTTTAGTTCACAGGATGATCTTGTCGATGTAGTTCATAAATTATCTTGTCATGTCGTTGGATTCTGTGAGACTTTTCTTACAGACCTGACTCCTCAGGTTGTTTTTCCTGGATATCAATTTATTTTTAAAATTAGTTAAAGAAGGTATCATTTTTCGACGCCTTGCAAATCTGGAAGGTTCTCATGAGGAATTGCTTTTTGAAGTAATGGTGACTGAAATTAGTCTTGGAAAAAAAGATGTTTTTTTTTGCGTAGTATACCGACCGCCTTCTTCTCCAGTCAAGTCTTTCCTCTCTAAACTCCATGATTTTTTGCATCAACCTCATTTTCAAAGTAACGATGTTATCCTTTCCGGAGATGTCAATATTGACCTTCTAGAAGCTTCAAATGAATCTTCTGTTGAGTTATTGTCTTCTTGCTTTTCTGCGTATCTGCTTCCTACTTGCCTGATACCTACAAGAATTTCACCTAGTTCTGCTTCTCTCATTGATATTATTTTTATATCTTTACCAATTCAAGCAAATTTTGCTGTTTTAAGTGATATGTCGGATCATTTCCTGCTGGTTTCAGATTTAGCTTTTACTTATAAAATACGGCGGGTAAGTAAGGAACCTCAAGTACGGTTAATAAATAAAATAACATTAAACATGTCTTTTCATTCTGTGTCCTTTCAAAGATATTTGATTATTAAAGCAGATACAATTTCTAACAACGATTTGTGCTAAGCTTCAATTTTTTCGTTCTCTTTTTTAAGGTTTTTGATTTATTGTAAATCCCTTGTTAAAATATGCAAAAATATTTTTGCATTTATGAGTTTCTTGCTCTTTATGCAATTTCATGTCTTTTCATACTGCCCCTGTTGAAAGACATTTGATTATTGAAGCTATTCCGATTTTTAACAACTATATGTCCTAAGCTTCCAACTCTTGGTTTGCTTTTTATAGGTTTTTATAGGTTTTTTGAATTCTTGTAATCCCTTGCAAAATGGAAAATCATCATTTGTAATAATTGAAAATTTTCGCCTTTAGGGCCTTCCTACTGACATTATATAACTGTTTGCGTTGAAACCTGTAAGTTTAATGACTTAGCGAGTTGATTTTATCTTACAAAAATCAAACTAATTCTAAAATTTTCAGGCATTTCTCTAGTTTGAATTAAAACATTAAAATTATTGCTCAGGCGCCGTCAGTATTTATGCAGTTTACACATTAAATTTAGCGATTGTGAACTGAAATTAGAAAAATTTTCGACATTTTTTCATTTCTTGAAAAGACATTATACTTATAAGAAAAGAAATTTGGTAAAAATGTTGCTGATTGCAAGCAACAACTGCTTCTATATACTGGTTGATATATCGGTGAGGCCTTCTCCAGTCATAACACGGCTTGTGAACTTCGCACACATGGGTCTGACCAGGGAGACCAAGTTGGTTGGGATGCTAAAGCGAAGAAGGATGTGGCAGACCTCCAAATGAGGTCGAACGCTTATTCAAAGCGTACGGAGAATGATAGATACTGCAGTCAAGTTCAAGATATATTTCCATGATTTGACAGGCAGTAAACATCTGACCGAGTTTCGATCTTTTTGGTGGGAAATCCACAAGACCTTCTGGAATGATCACTGACCATATTGCACGGATGCGCCCAAGCATGATTCTTATCATTATTTTATACATATGTCTTATGTGCCAACTAGCTTAGAAAAAGACTTAAAAGTTAAATAATCATAAAACGTAATAGATGGGTTTATTCCGTGATTTAAACAAAAAATTCAGACAATTTCACAAAACATGGGGGAAAATTGAAACTTCTCAATGATATCACAGATTTGAGATAGTCTGTTGAACCACATAAACTATTAAATGAAGTACACTCAAAGATAAATGTCATCACTAGTAAAATCCAGTAAAAAATAATAAAAGCGACACACGACCAATAAAATATTAAACTTCAAAGGCACAGATAGCAGGCATAATAACCAACATAGTTTAGTTGTGAAAAACAAGCTGACAGTGATATTACAGACAATTTCAAAACCATTGCGGCACGGGGGAGAGAGTGGGGCAAATGGGTTTAAATTCTAACATAATAAAGGATTTTAAAAATCCTTCTTTACTTAAAAAAAATCACACAAAAATATGTCAATAAAGCTTATGTAGCCGCTAAATTAAATAGATGGACAAGTTACGAATTTAGGAGCGATCATAAGGGTTTTGAATAAAAGTAGGTATGCAATTTAAAACGCCCAAAAAGCGGACTTATACGTCAAAACATGGACATTTTACTGAGTTTCCTAACTTGTCACAATGGATTTTTTTTAATATATTGCGTCTGGACAACAGTAAACACAGTAATGAAACTACTTTTCGGAGTTTCCAACTGCCGGAGCGGTACTACGCCATTACCAGTACGGAGATGTCACAATCCACGCTCGCATTTGATTAATGGGATATATTTTGATTTGTGAATAACTAAAAAACACTTCTTAGTAAGAAAATCAAAATCTTCTATCAAGACGCTTATTGTAGCAAATAATGTGGCTAACAAAATTCTCACAAGCCTTACAAAGAAAAAAAATAAAACAAGATAATCCTTCTTGGTAAACATTGGATGTAAAAACGATTCTTAGTTAACATAAAAAAAGCATTTGTATGGAATATCAACACAAAATTAAGAAGAATATATAGAATGAAGCATTAGAAAATTTTCCAGGGGGGATGTGTCAATCACTTGGAAAAGAAAGTGCATTATGTTCGGGTGTTCGTGCATTCTACCATCATGATTTGGGTGGATTTCATTACAACCCTCTGTAGAGGACAACATCGCGCCCTCTTAATTGGGTACTAAATTCCGTACTTAATTGCGACATTGCGTACTAGCATTTTAAATTGCATCCGTAGATCTCCTATGCTCCAATAGTTGTGATTTTTTGGGTATGTATCTCTACCCTTCTTTTACCATAAAAAAAAACAAAGAAAAAACAGCTTAGCACAGCAGTAACCAAAATTATGCCGTCATTTTTATCTAGAAGTCGGGGACTTTCATTCCAAGAATAAATTTTACACGACAGTTTAATATCAATTTTTTTCTTTTTTTTATATTACAATTTTTCACATAAATTTTTTAATATATAATTTTTTTTGCGTCAATATTCAATTATTTTTTTGAACAGTAGAGTTTTTTTTAAGAAAAAACTAAAATTCGGCAATAAACACTGAAAATTACTTTTTGCTTCGAGAAAAGCAGAAAAGCTGAGCAACATAATGGAAACCAAAACAAACTTAAAACACGTACTCGCACCTCAAAGATCGCAGCCTATGATTAATGTGCCAAATGTGGTCCACGGACTATAGTCTGGAAGTCCGCTTTAGTGTCTAATTTCTTTTTTATGCCAAAAAAATATCTCGTTTTTAGTTGCTTTTAGCTTTATTTATATTTAAACTTGTTGTCGATTGTACTTGAAAATAAAATTTAATTCCAGGTTCACCCCATTTCCCGACGGGATGACAACCCAACTACTCAAAATATGTCAAACCAAGATTTGTTAGATTGGTGAAGATAGGCTGGTTTGATTTTACTTCCGATGAGAATTCACTGGAATACTGAAAGCTCTAAATTTGGCAGTAGCTTGAACTTGCAGGAGCAATACAAGATATTTTCATTGGCTGGGCTCAAGAAATATGTTCCCTCTGAAAAAAACCATTTTGTGACATGGCTGTAGTTGTAAAAGGGAAACAATACACCAGATTCATTAGTTTCAGATCTATCCATTCACTCAGCTAGAATTATGATATTACTAAGACCTTTTCTTTGAGAAAACAAGAAAGTTAAAAAAAACTGTCCTTTTCTTCAACAAACTTTTTGTCTAAAAAACATGATGCACCAAAGGGCCATGAAACGGAGATCAGCACCACTGGTTTGGACCTTAAGGTTCTAGGGCTGCCTTACTTACTTTTTTTTTACTTTTTATACCCCAAACTTCAAAAATCCAATTCAGTAGAGGGATAGAACTGAGCCTCAGCTATGAAACGATAGCCAAATTTTATCTTTTGTTAATATGTTAAAAGCACAAGACAAAAAAAAACAAAAAAAAAAAAAAAAAAAAAAAAAAAAAAAAAAAAAAAAAAAAAAAAAAACAGCAAAACTTGCACAGAGAACAAGCACGTCAATGAGTAAATAACTTGAAAAGTAGTAAACTGCTCTATTCACATTCATCTTAGAATTCACATCCTACAATACGTGGCTGTTGGCTTGGAAGGAGAAATAAATGCAGTCACCATATCACCTCATTTCATTCAGCTGATAGAAAAGCTTATTGAATACCCTATCCTTGTATGTTACATCAGATAAGTAAATTAGTGATTAGTGCTATGTATGAGATAAATATTGCCCTAGATATGATAGGAAGTTGGATTAGTTGTTAACTCGATGCGGAATACGAGGCTAAGCAGGGTTGCGCCCTAGGAAACACAAAGGCAATGAAACTCGCCTAGACTTAGATTACACAGATGTTTTGGGAGTTTAGATAAAAAATATTAGAGAAACGAATGAATTTTTGTAGGTTTTAAGAGTTTAGAGTGCAAGAATAGATCTGGAAATAAGAAGCTAAAATCGCTTGGACTAGGAATAAATGAGTGCTAAGAGCAGATGTTAGGTAACGAGAAAATCGATCAATTGAATGACCTCACTTCCCTCGGTAACATTAAAGACGATGGATGCAACTACAATGCAAAAAGTAGGATAAACAAAGTCATGGGTGTTTTTTCACAATTGAAGAAAATAGGAATTAAAAATTAGTTAAGACTGCAAACTAAGATTAGAATCTTGGAACCGTGGTAATGACTGTGATCAACTATTGCTCTGAAGCGTCATTGCTTTGAGAGGTTGAGGATGATTTATCAAATTATTGTTCGATTCATTGTCTAGAGCTATAAAAAAAAAGTTAGGATGGTCAGGCCATGTTTTTCGAACAAAAGATGACAAATAGCCACATATTGTGCTTTTCACGTCCATCAGAGGCAAAAAAAACATAAGTCATCCACAAATTGCCTGGGAAGGGGCCATAACGAAGTTAAAGGAAATTCACACTTCAAAGGATGGGGCAAATTACACTTTTGATGCATATGATAAAGGGAAAACATGAGAAGATATTGGTCAAAATAAAACTCATTTGTAGGTGTACTTAAAATAGCAAAACTCTTCTTTCATTGGACGGAGAGAAAGCCAGAAATTTTTACTTGGTAAATTTACTTTTTTATGTCAGAGCTTAGTTGCTTACTTGATTTTGAGGATTTTTTAGGGCTGTAATCAGTTTTCTCGAATACACCTGCGAATACAATATTCTCTAAAAATAGAAAAGACTTTGGGTAAAATAGATTAGAAATATGTTTCTTTTCCGGTCTTGCCCAAATAAAAAAGGAAAAAAAAATTCCTGTTCTGAGTCAAATGGGTACTTATGCTTATATAATTCAACGCGTAAGTTACTTGATTTAGAGAATTTTTCAGGGCTACAATCCCAGGAAAACTTGATACCTATGCAAAGGCAAAAAACATGAGCAAGATAATGGCAGTTAAAACAAAGCCCATATACATACTGACTCGGGGCTCACATATCGATTTCACAGTGTAGATTTCATCCCACACGGATGAATCTGTTTCGGGTGTATTTAAAGAAAGCAATACTCTTTGACTGGATCCAAAAGATAGGCTGAACTCACACTTTGTAGAGTTCACACACGTTTCAATTGGAGCAGTTACTTTGTACACAATTCTATCAATAGTGAATCTAGCACTCATCGGAGCATCATATCGTTCGTTGTCACTAGAAAAAATGAAATAATAATAATCGTCTTCTTGAACTGTGAATGAGACCGTATTTGAAGTTGGCTCGATTGGCTCCATACATTTTGGGTCAGAGTTGAGGAGCATATATTCAACAAATCCAGAGCACTTGAGCATAGCTTCCTCACTGCTTGAAAAAGAGGATCCTTCTTCAGAGTTGGAGTCAAGATTCCTGGTGAAATTTATGCCACCGTGGTCTTGAGCCATGCCATCATGGCGTTCCCTCCACTTCTTCGAAAACTCATTTGGGTCTTCGAATTCTCCCGAATTTTCTAGAAAAGCTTCCGTTCCCTCTTCCGAACTATCTTCAAGTCTGGGTATGTCAATGGTGCGCTCCAAGACACGACGTTTTTCCCTATGATTTTCCCCATTCAAAGAATACCATAACTTACTATTTGCCCCACTTTCATGATCTTTACTTTGTACTTTTTTGTAAATATTGTTGACTTCACTTAATAACGCCTCCTTAACGATACCAAATGTATTGATGGTAGAAGACTGAGAGTCTGCTCTTGATCCATTTTGCTCTGACAGTTCTTCTGATTGAACGGTTACGTTTAATCTGGGACTAAACTTTCTTGCCTCTCTTACCGCAACGGCTTCTTCAGATGAGTCATTATCCTCAGTGGATTCTTCACCAACATAGGCACAATATTGCAAATTCTGTCGACCACGAATAACGAGCAGAGTTGTTCCATATCGCCTATAAGTAAAAAATTTCAAATCACTAAAACATAAAGTAATAAATCAAACATTTTAGGAAATTTATGAGACTTGAAGCTCAAGGTAGTTTCTGATGGTAGACCATAAACATCCTGAAGCGACTCTTAGAGCTGTTGTCAGGTTATTACTCCAGCAATTGACACATGCATGTACTTACAGAGCTAGGACATCAAGACCTTTTATCAGCAATTTATAGAATAGAATTTTATTTGAATATTTTTTATCACAGCATGGTAGCCAATATTTTAAATATATATATATATATATATATATATATATATATATATATATATATATATATATATATATATATATATATATATATATATATATATTCCTGAATTTCTTGGTGCTTATTACACAAATTATGATTTTACTCGCCTGGAGCTGATAACACCTGCCAAGGTGACAGTAGAAAAGGAATAATTACTTTGGCTTAGAAACTACCACACAGGTAAAAACAGATATATACAGAAAAAAAGATGAAACGCCAAAATCATACTTCAACAAAAGTTCTTGAATTAGAAATGTAATCTTCCATAGCAGGAGACGCCATCCCAAAATTGTGTGATTCTTTTTTTAAGTTTCGATTTTGAACACTTTTGGGAGCAATACCTGTTATGCGTGTCAGATGAGGGATCTCCCTCCCAAAATGCTAGTGATTATTAAATTTTTCAAAATATTTCAATATGTTCAGTTGACTTAGCTGATTTGTTTGTTATTTTGTTCCCCCCCCCCAGGTATTCGTGACTGGCTCTCATAACCTAATAAAATGCTAACATAATTTCGCATCAGGTTTTTAACGTTCTAAACTTTTGCCCAGGAGAGACTCAACTAAAAAGACTCCTCTCCTAAACGTAATTAGACAATGTAGCCGTGTCAGGTCAGAGATCTTCCTCCCAAAAAGATAGTGATTATCACATTTTTCAAAATATCTCGACACGTCCAGATAACTTAGCTGATTTGTTTGTTATTTTGATACCCCCCCCCCAGGTATTCGTGACTGGCTCTCATAACCAATAAAATGCAAACGTAATTTCGAATCAGATTTTTAACGTTCTAAACTTTTACCCAGGAGAGGCTCAACTGAAAACACTCCTCTCCTAAACATAAGCAGAACATGTAGCCAAAATTTTAAGGAATATGAGGTGAATGAATGGAAGGTTTGAACTTACCCACTGCAGGATGAAACTGTAATTTTGGAGCCTTTCAGGAGATAAAAGCCCCAATATTCTTTGGTGTCGTCGGTTATAGTGAAATGGCGCAGCATAGAGACCTGATGCATGTCCACCTCACGTTCAGGCTTCGAGTCAATAAGATAGGCACTATATGAGGAAGCGTTTACCTCTAATACTTGTTTCTGCAATTAAACAAAATTAAATTATTAGAATAAAGAAATTTTGTATAATATTTGAAGTTAATTTTGTATGCATAACAGATAAATTCTGTCTAATATAAATATTATTTATAATAGATTTTTGGTACACAATACATGACAGAGACATAATTTAACATTTAATTACAATAAATAATAGAGTCAAACACAAAACGAGCAGATATTAACAAGATTAGGGCTCACAACCGCTTTGCCTTCTCAAAGCCAGAATATAATTTGCACTTGACTGAAAAAAAATACAAATGAAAGTGCATTGTCAGTTTAATATACACATGCTTATATTTATTCCATAAAATAATAATAACCTTTAATTTATTAAAGTAATAAAAGTGAAAACACTAGCTCTTTTTCAGTAGAGTGCTAATTATATTGAAGCCTCGAGAAGGCATAGGGGTTTGTGAGCCCTAATCATGTTAATTTTTGCTCGTTTTGAGTTTTGTTATTTCTTGTAATATCTGTTCGTTTGGGGCTTCATTTATTTATTAATGCCGATTCGTGGTAGTGTTGCGCATGGTAGATTATTTGATTCTATTTTTGCCTATTTTTGATTTAATGGAGTTCTTTATATTTCCTTGAAAACTTATTTTGAGGAAAATATTTTTTTAATTAATTTCTGTTCTATTTGTGCTTTAACCCCTTTTGACGCCTTTTCATCTTAATACTCCAAACCTTACAAGTTGTTGAAACTGAAGCAGTAGTTTGAGCAGTTTAGTAGCAGTAGTAGAATTAATAAAAGTAGTAGTGGTAATAGTGTTAGTAGTTACATGCATATATTACCTTTTGATCAATTGATCGTCCCCTTTAAGTATTCTCTGAAAGTTCCAACTTAATACCTTCATACGCTTAGCCTTAAATGTACTAGTATCATAGTAGTAGTGGTAGTAGTAGGAACAGTACTAGCAGTAATAGCACATAATTAGTAGTAGTACCAACAGTAGTAGCAGCAGCATTAATAGCAGTGGTAGCACGTACATTTTGCCTTTTGGTCAATTGGATATCCACCCATGATACCCTAGAAATTTCCTTTTGATGCGATAAGCCGTTCCAAAATATAGCTGATAGCCCATATTAGCAATCTGTATGCACATAATATACTTTAGTTTAGTTCAACTTTTCCCTCAATATTTTTTCAGATGTTTATTTCAATATCCTCAACCTTAGTAGTACCTACTACAGAGTAGTAGGTACTCTGTAGTGGGTACTTTCTGGTTAATTGATCATCTCCCTTATCATTTCCTGAAAATGCAAACTTGATATACTCACTCATTCCTGAGTTACACTATTTTGACAACCCCTACACACATAACATGCTTTGATTTAGTTCAACACTCCCATCAACATTTCTTAAAAGACTCAACTTAATGCCTTCTGTACTTGGGACCTTTTGTACTTGAGAGTAGTTGTCAAACATGCATACCTTTTCTCAATAATATATACTATATATAAACAATAACCAAATTGCCTAACTTACAGCCCTTGCCTTGAGGCCTGAGAGGGGTTGACATCCCCAAACGCAAAATTACTGAGCTTTCAACAATGCTGACAAAAATAGATGTCTCAAAACTTTGTTTGGATTTTTTTTTTCGGAAGAAATGATGGGCATGGGGGGGGCCTGGTTGCTCTCAAATGACTTTGACTCTTAAACGAGCATTATAGCTTCTAATTTAAGATCAAATGAGCCCCATCTGAAGTTTATACGACGGCCCATTCCATAAGAACCTAATATGCCCTCAAGGCACAACTCTGGGGGGTTGTGCCAACCCTGAAGGCGATGTTATATGTTCTTTGGACAATTCTGCTTTAAAATGGATATCTCACAATTTCAATCAGATGCGTTTCATGAAAAGAGGAGTAGTTAGGGGGGGGAGGCTAGTTGACCTGCATCACTTTTAACTCTTGAAATGGAAATAAAACTTCCAAGTTTCAACTAAATGAGCCACCTCTAACGTATACAACCATCCGTTCCATAAAAACTTCAAATGCCCAGGGGGGTATAACTTACAACCCTCGCCCCCAGGCTCTGATGGTTTGTAACAACCCAAAAAGTCTTGTTATATGATCTTTGGACTATTTTGAACAGAATGGCTATCTCAAAATTTCTATTGGATACATTTTGGGAAAACAAAACTTGTCGGGGAGGGGGGGGGGGGGGTAGTGGTCCTCTGATTACTTTGACTCTCAAAAGGGAACTAAAACTTCTGCTTAACAATCCAATGAGACCCTTAGAAGTATACACGACCACCCATTCTATAAAAACCTTATTTAGCCCCAGGGCATAACTTACAACCCATGCTCTGAGGGTTGTGGGGTGGCTGTCATCCTCAAAGACATTATTTCTGGACCCTTCAACTACGCTGAACATAATTGTTATCTCAAAATTTTTATTGGATATGTTTTGGGAAATGATGGGCGTGGAGTGAGGGGGTTGGTTACTCTCGAATCACTTCGAGCTCTTAAAAAGGGCACTATAACTTCCAATTTTAAAACAAATAAGCTGCATCAAAATTTTATACCATCGGACATCCCATAAAAACCTTATATACCCCCAGGGAGTAATTTACAACACTTTCCCCATGACTCTGGGGGGTGGTGCTAACCCTAGAGGCATTGTCATATATTCTTTCGACTATTTTGAACAAAATGGCTATCTCACAATTTCAATCAGATGCGGTTGGTGAAAACAGGGGTAGCCGGAGGGGGGGGGGCTAGTTGCCATCCATCACTTTTAACTATTGATTAAATAAGGCACTAGCCCCTTCCTATCCCAATCGAATGAGCCCTTTTTTGAAGTTTCTAGCGCTATTGCGCTGCCTATGGTACAGACCATGTAACTGAAGCTATCCATTTGATGGATTTCCTCGCTGCCAAACAGCACCTTTTCACCTTCATTTATTCCTAGTCGAAGGGTCCTAACATTAATCTTCAAACATATTCTTGCTCCCCGAGCTCTCAAAACCTCTAAAATTCACTCATTTTGCAAACATTTTTTTTTGGGACGACCAAATTGTCTGAATAATCTAAGTCTAGGAGAGGTTTTACCTTCACACTTGATTCCAAATTTGGCCATAGCCATTGCTATATTCCTTAGGACAAGGTCCATCAAAATAGAACATTTAAACGGGGATAGGACACAACCCTCCTGATTCAAGTTACTAACCTCACTTCATGCATAAACCGGGTCTAGGCGTTTGCTCTCTCCCGGGAAATTCCCTCCCCCCCATGGGAACTTCCTCCCCGGAATATTCCTCTTCATATTCCTCCTTGATGATTCCGGATGTTCATTAGAAGGGACATTGAAATTTCTACTTACCTGTTTAAGTAAGAAGCAATGGTACAGCTTTGGCATAAGAGAGCCGTGTCTTTTTTCTGTATGCGATTAACTTTGTTTCTTGTTTTACTTTTGCTGTTTTTCTTTTGTATTTACTCCACTTAACCTCTGTTTTGTGAAATGGGTGATATTGTTATTATTATAAACAGCAATCTTTGCTTCGCATATTTTATTATGACACTATACGCTAATTGAGGGGCCCTTAAATGCTGCATAAGAAATAAAACATTATTTAAGGACAATATTTTATAGGTAATTGGACTTATATCTGCAACTTTCTCAAAGATACCGGAGCTAATATACCTCTCGGCTCTTTACCTATTTGACAAGATTGCACATGTTTCGTGGGAAAGTTTAAGACAGGTAGGAAATAAATATTTAACACCCGGTAAAAAAAAAAAAAAAAATCGTATATTGGCTTCTTCAATTTACACATCTATGTAAGACTATAGTTTTTGGCACGATTTATTGTGTATATTTTAAATAAACTAAGAACGAACAAACGTTACTTTTTTTTAAAACTAAATTTTTCAAATAGAAGTAAAGACTGAAGATTAAAAATAAAACTAATAAAACTTATCGCATTGCAGTTTGCCCAGCTTATATGTAGAAAATTAGCTCTATTAAAATGACTCATGTTATTTCCTCATATTTTTAGCATATTATATAAATAGCACTAGCACTTGACAATTATAATTGTCAAGGCCATATACAGGGGGAGGGGTAACCTCCCCCCGAAATTTTTGTCGAAAATCTTGTATGTTACGTAAAAATGTTGCAAAAATACATATAAACAAATTTTTTATGCGTCATTAAAGCTTTTTTTTTATAAGCACCTCCCCCCCCCAGGAAAAAAAATATAAAACCATATAAATTAGTATTTTATTTTCTGGGGGTACTCAGGGGATGTTTAGCGCTTAAGAAAGTATCCAGTTTTTAGGGTAGGCTTTGTGTTTTTCAGTGAGGTGTTAATTTTCAGAATCCTATGGATATTGGTAAACATCTCGAGTCGCTTTATTTCAGCAAGACTTCTAGATATATAATGCGTAATCTGCAAAGCAATAACTTTCATTTGTTAAACTTTAACTTCGCTCTTTACTTCCGTAAGAAAAACTTCTACTAGATATACATAAAAAAAACCTCACAAAGTGATCTTAGTCTAACTTAGGCGATCAAACTGCTACTACTATGAGAGAGAAAGAGAGAGAGAAAGAGAGAGAGAGAGAGGGGAGGGTGGAAGGAAGAGAGGTTACAGAAGGAGCTGAGAAAAGCAATAGTGATGTAACTAACCTGACACCAAGCAGTTGAAATGTGTTTGTCCATAATTCTCATGTCAGATGCCGCTAATGGTATTTCCGATTCATAATAGGTTGCATATTTGGCATGCAAAGGTATTGATACACAGATTATAGGTAGAATTATGCCCAGTATACAACATCTTGCAAGCCGAAAGGACTTACCACACAGCTCTTTTTTCTCACCTGAAAAAGAAAAATTGCTTTTTAGAGAAATAGATGAATTACTGAAATGAACTGGGGGAAATTTCTTGTATCCCTGGTATTCCCAGGAGTTATATCAAATAACATGCCGAATAGACCTATAGATTAAAATAATCCTAAAATTGTACACTTCAGGCAGCAAATGCACTTTTTGGGATTTTCCTTCCCTGTCCTTCTTAAACCTCCAAATCTTAGCTTTAGGAGATAAGTGGTATTTAAGCACCGAATTACAGGGGATGGAGTTACCGACATTGTCTCACCGATGGCAGAGGCTCTTCCCTTAGGCTGCTATTTAAAACCTTGTTCTTAATTCTTCCGTGGTTCCATTCGGAGGGATCTAAAATTATTTCACGATCCATATCAGGTTCAACAAAATGATCTCACATCCTATTTACAAATGGCTAAAAGACTTTGCAGAAACACAACTTCATATGCATAAAGTATTTGGCAAGGGTAAAAAAATCTTAACCAAAATTAACTCGGCACCCACCCTCCTTTCCAAGGGGATAGAGGTGTTTCTTACATCGTGTTCAACAATATGATCTCGCATCCTATTTAGAATATGCTAAGAGATTCCGCAGAAACTCTTCTGCGATTAAACAATTCAAAAACCTTACATCGTGTTCAACAATATGATCTCGCATCCTATTTAGAATATGCTAAGAGATTTCGCAGAAACTCTTCTGGGATTAAAACAATTCAAAAACCTTAAAAAAGAAAACAAAAGTTTAAAGCTTAGTAAAAATCGTTGTTAGAAACCTAGCCTCAGTATGAAAAGACGTTAAATTACGTAAAGAGCAACAAACCGGTAATTGCAAAAATATTTGTATATATTTTAACAAGGGATTACAACAATTCAAAAACCTTAAAAAAAAAGTTTGAAGCTTAGTAGAAATCGTTGTTAGAAAAACATCGATACTGAATTTCTTTTCTTATAAGTATAAGTAATCTCTTTTAAGACACGAAAAAAAGTTGAAAAACTTTTTAAGTTCAGTTTAGAATCGCTAAAGATATTATGTAAACTGCAAAAAATAATCCTGCGCTCCCTTCATGAAAATTTTCTTCCCCCGTGACAAATTCCTCCAAGGAAAGTTCCCCCAACATATCCCCCTCTTCTCAACTTCTCCCCCCAACCTACAAACCCCCCTGAAAACGTCTGTACACTTCCCAATAAGCATTACTATATGTAAGCACTGGTCAAAGTTTGTAACTTGTAGCCCCTCCCACGGGGACTGTGGGGTAGTAAGTCGTCCCCAAAGACATAGTTATAAGGTTTTTTGACTACGCTGAATAAAATGGCTATCTCAGAATTTTGATCTGGTGACTTTGGGAAAATAATTAGCGTGGGAGGGGGCCTAGGTGCCCTCCAATTTTTGGTCACTTAAAAAGGGCACTAGAACTTTTCATTTCCGTTAGAATGAGCCCTCTCGCAAGATTCTAGGACCACTGGGTCGATACGATCACCCCTGGGAAAAAAAACAAAAAAACACGCATCCGTGATCTGCCTTCTGGCAAAAAATACAAAATTCCACATTTTTGTAGATAGGAGCTCGAAACTTCTACAATAGGGTTCTCTGATCCGCTGAATCTGATGGTGTGATGGTCGTTAAGATTCTATGACTTTTAGGGGTTGTTTTCCCCTATTTTCTAAAATAAGGCAAATTTTCTCAGGCTCGTAACTTTTGATGGGTAAGACTAAACTTGATTAAACTTATATATTTAAAATCAGCATTAAAATGCGATTCTTTTGATGTAGCTATTGATATCAAAAGAGTTTTGGTTACTATTGAGCCGGGTCGCTCTTTACTACAGTTCGTTACCACGAACTGTTTGATGATTCGATATTTTAGCAAGCGATTACAACAGTTCAAAACCTAAAATAAGAAAACCTTTTTGAATATAACCAGTTATATAATATCAGTAGGAAGGCCCAAAAAATGAAAATTTGCAATTATTATAAATGATGATTCTCTATTTTGACAAGGAATTACAACAATTCAAAAACCTTAAAAAAGAAAACCAGAATATTGAAGCTTAGTAGAAATCGTTGCTAGAAATTGGACTTGCTGTAAAAATCAAGTATCTGTGAAAACAGACAGTATGAAAAGACATTAAATTGCGGAAAGAGCAAAAAACTAGCAGTTGTAAAAATATTCGTAAATATTTTGACAAGGGATTATAATAATTCAAAACTTTAATAATCAAATATAATAATTCAGACTTGCTTTAAAAATCAAATGTCTTTGAAAAGACCCCAAAATGAAAAAGACAGCAAATTGTCTCAAATTTCCTGAGGTTAGAAGACAAACGACAAGGACAATCCATATATAGAAGCCTGCCGCGTGCCGGGGCCCGGCGGCAAATATATATAATTAACAATTTACTCCCTTGTGTAAGGTCAGATTTTAACCCTTTGATGGGTTAAAATCAGAAAAAAAAAGAAAAAAAAAGGTGAAAATATTTTGCTTCTTATGAGCTATTTTTATCTATTCTTTTCTTATATATTATTTTATTGGAGTTTATTTAATCTATTTAATTATTTTAGTCTATAAAGTCTATTTAGTTTTTGTGTTCTATGGTTTTTATTTTATTTGTATTTATTTGTTGTTTATTATTACTGTTTTTTCTCCATTTTGCTCTGAGTAAGTGTTTAGTTTCTCCTCCCCCTTGTTTACAGGTCAATGGGTCTTTGGGGGAATAATAAAATGTAATATTGTACGCATATTTTAGGATGAATAAATCTCATCTTATCTTCCACTGCACTAGACTGTTGTTATTAAGAACTTTGGGACGTCTTGAATTGTTCATAGATACCTAATTCTAGAAACGTCAGGAACACACCTTTTGTTTCACCAATTGAGGCAATAAACTGGCAATGTTACTGCTTATCAACAGCTTAATGCGCAATAATTATTACCCAAGTACTAAAAAGTAATGACTTTGTAGATAAGGTGATACTTTTCCTCCTTTTACATACAGCGTTGTAAACAGGAGTACTGAGTTGAATACAAAATTTGACTTCTATCCAGATTTGTCCGTGATTGTCAGCTTTTGTTGGATTCCACTGGCCCACGTGACTAAAATCCTTTGGCAAAATTAGCCCAATTTGGCTAGATTAAGCTAATTTCCATTGTTTCATAGACTAAACTTTTTCTTATTTTTTTTTTACCAGATTAGAGCGGTTTTTATTAATTTAATAATCCAAGTTCCATTTTTTCCATCAAAGCCTGGTAGCACTTGAGCTGCGAGTCGGTTTCGTGTAGTCGGGGTCGCTAGAGGCTTCTAAGTAAGAGGTGGTAACAAAGGTACCACTAGCCAAGATACTCAGGGATGGAGGGGCGGAGGATTGATTGGCTGGTTAATTTTACCAACAACTTAATTTATTTGTTATACAAATAATCATTTTTTTATTTTCGTTTTAACCAGCCCCTTTTCAAATGTGAGCCAACTATAATAGATTTCTGCCCGTATGACTGACACATATAACGGCTAAAACATATTTAATAAAGGCATAATTGATGCAACACGCTTTTATGTTACAAATAATATCTAGAAAAGGATAAAACACGACTTATCTTCTCGTAGTACAAGATTTCATACCAAAGACCCAAGATATTTTTATGTCCATCAATATTTTTAATATTTTTTCGTCAAATAAAACTACACATGACACTGTAAATCATTTTTTAATCAAGTAGCTCCTTTTTCGGCAAACAGGTGAGTCCACATCAAGGAAGCTTGGAACCACTCTTGAAATCCTTTGCAAATAAATTATTGTATTTTAAAGATAATTCACAAATTTATTTTAAATATTCCTCCGCCCCCAAAACCAATCCTTATATACATGTCTAGAATAAGGTAAGTGGTATTCCGCGTAGTTCAGTGATGATCTATTTTTGCGGCTCGTCATCTCGTAGCCCATTGGTTTCAAAATTAGCCCTCACTGGGATAGGTTTAACATCATTGGCACTTATAATTTATTGCTATGTCTCTTCGTTTTATCTGTAAATATACTCAACTAAAAATTTAATGGTTTGTCCCCTTTTTTTTCTATTGTTTAAAATACCTTCCAAATAACTGTTAAACCAAAGGTTTTGATTGAAGTTTTGATAAGTAATATAGTTTTTGGCTTTAATCAAAGTTTTGTCCCACCTAAATGTCATTTCTTTGAAAAAACGTTTTGCATCTATATCTGATAAAGCGTGTGCAATGAGGGCTTTACCCTTCCTCTAAATCTAAAAAGTATATATGATTCCCTCTGGTCTCCTTTATTTTTCACATAATCAGCCTTATTGGTGCTGTTTCTTTTCATTTTATCTCTGTCCCCGTTCAAAATTCAAATCCTTTAAAATAAATTCCTGCATGTATTGGACGAAACGGTACGAGATGTCTATACAGTAAATATTGCCTACAAAGGGGCAAAATACAATCTTATATCCTTCAATATTCTATTTTGTTTTTCCTCAAACAAAATTATGCATTATCAAGTGTTGTAAAATATTTAAATTAGATAAAAGTTTTTACAACTGAAAGTAAGGAGCAACAACAAAACTTCAAACGAACAGAAAGTATTCCTTACATGAGGGAGCTGCCCCTTCCTCAAACCTCGCTCCTTACGCTAAAGTCTTTAAGTCCTTCCAAAATATTTATTTTTCCAATTTTACGGCCCTGGTGTTTCAGGAGTCGTTCTTATAGAATTAGGACAAAAAGTCAAACTTTAGATTAGAAGGTGCGACATTGAGGAGGAAGAAGCCTTCTCATACAGGGATAATTTCTGGTAATTCGAAACTTTATTTTGAAGAAATCCAAATGTATTCATTTATTAATTTATGTATGTATTTATTTATTTATAAATATTTTTCTTACGGCTCCATATTCTTTTTTTTTAAATTGACACTCTGGGATTCTCCGGCCTGAAAAAAAGATTTCATGTGGGAATCTGTCATCGATAAACAGACAATAGGAAGTAATAATTAGTATTTATGACGCGTACAAAATTACACAAGATGACAAATGGCTCTAAACAGCTAAGGAAAAAGGCATGGAATAAGGAACAGCAACAATCACATTCAATTGCAAACGAAAAATGTGACAAAAAAACTAAAGAATAACAGGATAATTATGCTATTGCATAACTTAGATATTTCAGAAATTATAATTAAATAAAGTACAGAACGTGCTACTTTAGCGTCTGTGAAAGATAAATACGAAGGAGAAATTGAATTCACGACAGAATTTCCTAATTCAACTGAACTTGCTGATTTATCCCCCTATGACTTGAAACTAAAGTGTAAAACGGTGATTATGCCAATGCGTCTTTTAGACATTTTAGAGGGCATAGGTATTGGAACCTTCCTGGTTGTTACTGAATTATATCACAAAGCAATTAAAGAAAAATATGACGACTGGGAAACAGCTAGGAAAGAAGATTTATTTATGATATCATGTAAAATTACACATGATTTTGAATGAATCCGAACAACTAAAGTAAAAGGCATGGAAAGAAGTCGGAGGTAGTTATGAACGAAAAAGAAGCGCAAAGAAGATCTGCGGTTAGAAGACAGGTGACGACCAGCATCGCAACGAATACATCGAATCGTAAATGAAATCCGCGGTTAGAAGAGAAGCAACAATGAGAGTTACAACGAGTCCCAGAAGAGAACAAATGCTATAAAATGGTTGATACTCTGATGAAATAAAAAGAAGGAGGAATTGAATTTATGCCAGAATCACTTAACTCTATTGAAATTACTTATTTGACCTACAAGACTTAAAATTAAAGAATAACGAATATATATACTCCCTATAAACGAGCAACTGTGTATTTATTCATTTATTTATGTATAATTTTTCTTGAAAACGATGTACGTAAACAATTTTCTTTAAAACAAGGTCTAGTTCACAGAAAAATAAGAGGTGGTGATCTCCACCTATGAACAGCCAGGGCCATTTATGAGGGCCAGAGGTCCAAGCTGCGGACCTTAGCGGATGCAATGGCAACAAAAAGTCGAGGAAGCATTCGTTTTGTTATCAGCATGCGCTGGCTTTTCTATATGATACAGGACGCATATGGAAGGGATCCTTAGGGTGACAGCCCTACCACCCTGCTCCATTAGTTTGAATGCCCATAATTATCAATGCAATCAGAGTTTGAAAATTAATAAGAGATGCGACTTAAGTTTTCCAACAAGCTAAGCTTCTTGGAGCAATCAACCATTAGCAGTGGTTTAAAAAAAAAAAAAAAATACAGTATATAGAATAATTTGGATTCTACCCTGAGAAAAAAAAAACACAATTAAACTCATTTTTAGCTTTATCTAGCAAATCACAAAGTTAAAACTTAAAGGAAATGATGGCTGCATTTCGTTTATTTTCATTCCCCAGCCTTTGCTCTATATGGGCTGAATATAGCCTCATTATTCGAAAGTCGAGTGTTACATGATTTAGTTTGTTTGTTGTTGTATATGTATGTACACGGCCTGAAAATTGGCTTTAAATATAGTCATTCATTCATTCATATAGTAGAAAATTTTTTACAAGAAATGCAAAATATACCCATTTAAAAAAAGAGCATAGCCTATGTTTTGCGTACTCGAATTTCCCAAACGATTTTATAATCAATAGAAATGGTTAAAAAAAAACACCACAATCCAAATTAAGAAAATCTAAATTGAGCTTATTAAAATTTTCTAGTTATTATGCACAACACTGCACTTTCATCGGCCCTGACAGTTTTCAGCTGGATTCGTATTCAACCCGGTACACCATCCCTCTTTTATTTGTTTCTCATGCTCTTAGCGGCAATGGAACATTACTCAAGACTTAAAAAAGTGATATAAATTGCATCTATTAGCCCATCAACTTTAGCCAGATCTCCCCAAGGGCCTCTCATATATTAATAAACTAATCATAAACACGTACCCCCTCCAAGGAAAATTTTTGCGGACACTCCTACTGTAAACAGAGCTGATAAATGTTGTCAAGTCACATAATTTATTCCACAGAAGATTATGTTGGGAGGGTATATTATAGCCACGTAAATAATTCACTTTGAATTATCTCTTGCATTAAATAATTAATAAAAATGATGATTACCGTATGTTGAGCTTATGGGCGAGGAGGAGTAGTTTAATCGCACCCTTTCTTCAAATTCCTGAAGCTGCTCGTCTTCGCGTTTATGACTCATGTTGCCTCGTCGGACATTGAAACAAAAGTAAGCACTTATCCGTGAATTCCCACACTAAAACAAAAACAATTCTAAAGTTTTGGGACGGTCCAGAGATAACAATTTCAAATGCACTCTTTTCTCATGGCAACAAACAAGAACGCAAATTTGTCTCTATAGGCCAAAAATAAAAGAACCGGTTTCCCCAAGGTTCTTGATTAACAATATTACCGTTGTTTTTTGTTTTTTGTTTTGGTTTTTATTTAATTGCGCAAAAAAAAACAACATCAGAAAAATAAGATCACATTAAAAGTTGACATATACATACCATCACCATGTCCCGAGAACTAGAGATCAATCCCAGGATTGAGGATCACCGCCGCGTATCCCAAAAACCGTTGATATGTCCCAAACTAAAAAAGAGTTCAGTTCTTTAAAGCTTGTCTTACACATAACTAAAGCGTAACATTTGAAAGTCAAAACTTCCTTACTGAGAAAATTTAATTCCGGGACTTTTTTAAACTGTGATTATACTCAGTTGAAAATAAGGTCGTGATGTAGTCCAAAGTATCGATGACTATTTTTTACATGATGAAGGGGGTCACATTTTATGACTAATAGGTAATTTTTGCAGATTGTTTTACGGAGCGAGATCGTGATTTATGTACGTACAGTCGCGGTAAAGTCGGATGGCCGCAGCATAGACTTGACTTTTATTGAGCCACCTGAAAACATTACGATACAAACACATATTTCGCATGCATTGTCCAGCATACATAGTATCTATGACAATAACAAAATAATACTGACTGTTTTCAATATTGACATATTGGAAGAATTTTCTTGTTATCAATTAAGCATAAAAAGATGGCATGCAAGTTAAAAGAATGGAGGAAAAAACAGAGAAAAATCACATCTGAAAAACTTGAAAGTTGTTTTAAAAAGTGATGAAGCTAAACAATTTTCAAATTTGAAAATACAGCAATAAATATAGCTGAAATGGCTTTTCAATCAAGTTGGATTAATAATAATACCAGGCCCAACCCATTGAATATCATCTTCTGATATGAAATTCAATAGAAATAAAATAGCCTTCTAACTTAGGTTAATTAAATTAAAATTAGTTATACGAGCATGTTAAAATCCGCTTAATAGAACTAAATTTGAAAAACTGAAGGATTCGTTTACTATCCTTGCTGAAGCACGTTGAACCGTTAGAGTAGCATTAATAGTTAGCCTACCTTCTATCAGGGCCGTATCCAGATTTTTTTTTTTGGGGGGGGGAGGGTACACAAAAACGTAAATAACGCATAATTTTTTTTTATATTCAATCTTGTAACGTTTTTCGAGTCAGACAAACATTTCGGGAGGGGGATCCAAACTCCCTATCCCCCTGGATACGGCCTTGCCTTCTATAATTAAACCTGATAAAGGCACGTACGTACTAGCACGGAGATTGTACGATGGGGAGAATAGTCGCATTCTTAGGGAAGGAGGGGGCGTGGCTTACAGCCCCTTTACCCTCTCTTCCCGAATCCTCTAGAGGTTTCCGATCTTTCCTTTAATTCATTTTATTTTCCGTACCATTTCCTTAATTTTTTACGTTTTTTGAAGTTTTACACTCCCCTCCAACAAGTTCCCGTGCACAAGCCTGAACGGGAACAACCCAGATTTACTAAGCAAGCGTAAACGCAGAACTGTACTAGGAGGGGCAGTGGATGAACGTCTTGAAACAGCAAGGAGGGGCACATTGTGGGAAAATAAAAGGAATTACAGAATTCCTCTGGAAAAGTAAACTTTCAAATTAACGGATCATGTTTCCTTTATCTACTTTTTTTTATAGCATCTATCAAAATGCCTAGTGTATAGATTTGTGCAGAGAAGTTTAATTAACTGATAAGAGACTTGACTTTTGACAAGGAGGTGGGGCCACGTGTCTGTTTGGTTGAAAGCGATAAGGGGGTCATTTGTCGACAGAAATCAATTTATGCCAGATTTAACTAAGTCCTCGTGGGAAACACAATGCCGAGGAGAAAATGATAGCTTTCCAATTTAAGATCCTAATTGAGAAAAATGGGTGTCTGATCTGAGGAGCGAAAAGGGTGAGATTTTGAAGGAAATATGACCGCAAATGTTCGTAGTCAGAGAAAAAAAAAACGCTGAGAGAATAAAATGACTGATTAATGCAGTACGGGTTAAAATCAAGAAGTTAAGCACATAGGCGAATAGTGTATACCAGATTTTTTTTAAGGAAAACACTAAAAAGCCCTGGAAATCGTTTCAATGGTGACTTTTGATTAATGTGATGCAAAATGCGTTGTTCTCTCTCTCTCTCTCTCTCTCAGAAATCATGTACACCCGGTGGCGTGAGCTAAGCTTGACGGAACTGGGCCAAGCGTTTTGGAGGCTGTGTCAGGCGTGGTAGGCCTGTGTGGCACACATGACATTCTGAGATGTACAGCGGGTGGCGGGAAGTCAGTGCGTCCTCGGTGATGCAATTAAGCAGGATCTGATCTAACACACTCCTCTTTAGATAACATGAAATGTTTAATTACATATTGACTAAATTATTTTCATATATTACATACCAGAATGATGCCAGAGTAATAACAATAAAGGCTGCATTTGCATATTTCTCCTTTTTTAGACTATAAGCGTATTAATTAATAACTGACAACATAAGGCACATGTTTTCGAGAGCCTCAATCGCTTTTTCTCCCATGTCACAAACTAGGGTATTTCCTAGAGGTTGGTTCCACTACCCTTTTCTGGTTTTTGACGTCTCTGGGGAAAATCTACCAATCTTACAGCCACAGGTGGATGTTGCAATGATGTTACATTTTATGTGGTATCTATTAAAGCAACACAAAATGATTTAAACAACCAAACAACATGCTATGCCCGCAAAGAGCTTATGTTAATTGCTCACGTCTCCAGAGAAAACCATTTCTAGAGATTAAAACTCGATACTAGACTAAAATCCGCGTAGCGATAAAGTACTCGGTTAAGCGCGGAAAAGGTATTTGTTTTTCTTCACAAATGAACAATGAAAATTCTCAAAGCAAAAGTTTTGTTAGGTCTAAACTATCTTGTCTCACGACTAGGGGATCGAATTTTGTCTCTCAGGTATAGTTTGGACAAGGAAGGGGGCAAGGCCATTTCAAGTTTCTTAAGCCCCTCTGCTTTCTGGCACATACACAGGTGTGGCTCAAAATCCAGATTTTCGCTTTTTGTGTTTCAGGGACTAAATTCTAAGTTGCTTTTCCTCTCTTAAAAATGCCCATATCGTTTGTATTCTACTACTACTACTACTAATAACTCACTGCAGCACCAAGCCGCCTGAGGCCAACACAGCTACGCACGCTCCTCCTCCAACCTAATCTATTTAAAGCCTCCCTCTTTACACCCTCCCAGGAAGTTCCCATTTCCTTTAAATCCTTATTTATGACATCCTCCCAACCCAGACAAGGACGACCTGCTTTCCGTGTAGCCCCAGACGGTTGGCCAAAAAGGACAATCTTCGGTAATCTGTTATCCTTCATCCGTAGAACGTGGCCTAGCCATCTCAACCTTTCTTTCATTATAGCCCCAGAAAGCGGGATTGAACCACACTTTTCGTACAACCTACTGTTTGAAATACGGTCAGTCAGCCGGGTACCCAGAACAATCCGTAGGCAATTTCTCTGGAAAACATCTAGTAAATTTTCATCTGCTTTTCGGAGTGTCCATGCTTCAGAGCCATATTTGACCACTATCATCACTGTAGCTTCCAATATTCTAATCTTGGTTTGTAGGCTTATCTTTCTATTCTTCCAAACTTTTTTTTAACTGTGAAAAAACACCCTGAGCTTTAGCTATTCTACTTTTAACATCTTCACTGCTCCCACCATCTTTACTAATAATACTACCAAGGTAACTGAAGCTCCCAACCTGATCAATCTTTTCGTTACCTAAGGTCACCTGTTCATCTTCACTTATTCCTAGCCTTAGTGACTTAGTCTTCTTAACATTAATTTTCAAGTCTATTTTAGCACCCTGAACTCGTAAAACCTCTAAAAATTCATTCATTTTGCTCACACTTTTATGTAATATGCTTAAATCATCAGCATAATCTAAGTCCAGGAGCGTTCTTCCTCCCCATTTGATTCCATGGTCTCCAATTGCCTTTCCTGTGCTCCTTAAGACGAAGTCCATCAAAATGATCCATATAAAGGGGGATAGAACACAACCCTGCTTAACTCCTGATTTAATACGTCAATTTTTTCACGAGAAACTAAAATCCCTTATAATAAATTGTTACTTTTTTCATGAGACACTAAAACCCCTTATAATAAATTGTCACTTTTTTTTACGAGAAACTGATATCCCTTCAAACCAGACTTTGTTCTACACTTAAATACTGAATATCGAATGTGGTTATCTTATGAAGAGAGGGGAATGGGAATTATTCGCCAGATCTTCTTTGAAATCCAGGACAAGGCAAGATCTGGCCTGGGTTCCAGGTCTAGACACAGGGTGACAATAAATAGCGTAAGCTCATTTAGCGAACGCTAGAAGACCATACGCACAAAATATTTTAAAACGCAAAATTTCTGCCATTGAAAGTGCCCATTTCCGAAAGTTACATGACGTGGGTAGATATTCCACCTAAAGTCCTGATGCACCGTTTAGTAAAATTTTATATCTTGAGCCTTCTACAGCAGGCTCCCCCAGAAAAAGTGAGTATCCCCGTCCAAGGAGATGGGAAATCCAGCACTACAATGTCGATAACCGTTGTAATATGACGGAGTTGCGTAACAAATTGTTGTTTCCCTTCTTTTTAACTTCTAAAATCATAATTAAAAATTAGTTTGATGAAAAATTACTGGGTTTAAACATTTGAGCAACTGATCTTGATTTAAAAGGATGAATATTTACTTCATTAATTTTTTTGTGTTCAGTTAAAAATAAAAATAATAGAGAACCAAACACAGCAAAAGCTTTGCGAAACATAATCTTTTTATGTATTAACCTACATAAAAGCCGAGTGTAACAGAGTTGGACCTGGATCTGAATTTTGAAAATTTATTTATGATACAGAAGCCAGTGAAAATGCAAGGTTTTCGATGACTCGTTTGCTCGTTTTTTCGCGTTGTTTCTTCTTATTATTTCCATAATAAACATTTGTGAAAAGGTGCAAAAACCTGGTGGGTCACAAACCTGGAAAGGTCCATCATTCGAAAAAAAAGATGCCTACCCATGCTGGGGAGAGAGGTCTCTACTATTGCTTGGTGTATACACAAGTGCATTCTCGATTTTAATAACTGATTAATTAGCACACAAATGCTCTTAAACATTGGTCGGAAGGACTCCTCCCATCCTCCCAGAAAAACTGAAAGCTACGTGAAAAAATAAAACTGTTCAAAATTGTTTGTTGTAGTCATCACACAGTGTATTGATATCAAATCCTTCAAATCTAGAAGAGAGTCTCAGAACCACAGCTTAGATACCAGTACAGTTATGAAAACTCGGTTTATTTTTGGGAGAGAGTGCGCGGTAGCGATACTAGCGGCTGGAGACAGGAAACTGGCAGCTCAGCTTAGATAACCAATATTGGTATCTAAGCTGTATATGCAACAGAAAAAATTGCGTTCCCAATGGTGTTGTAGTACGATCTACTCGTCAGAGCGAGGGCTTGGAGGAGGTGCCAAGTTGAGATACCAAAAGCTTCTCATGGGCAAGATATGAGTTTTCATAACTGTATATTGGTATCTAAGCTGTGCTCAGAACCACTAGTACTATGCTGTTAATAGAAGCCTTTTCTCGTGACAAGTTGTGTTTTAGCGCCAAAATACGAACATAGTGCCAGTCGCAAATAACGAATAGAAGGCGAAGTTGCCTTATTTGACAGGCTAGTAAAAACTCTACGGCTAGTGAATCGCAAATACTGAGGGAAAAGGCAAGTTCTTCAAACCTTGACCAGCCTTTAATTATCTTAATCAATCTTATTTATAAACCTGTGTTAATAATTAATCTCAATTATTCTTTTTTTTTGCACCGTGTTCAAATAATATTCATTTCTTACAATAATGGAGAATAAGCTGAAGCAAACATTCAAAATTAGAGTTTTATTAATCCCATGACCATATTAATTTGAATTTAGAACCGAAAATTACTAGCCAGAAACACTTTCGACTAGCGGGTTGGATTTGCTTTCCATGTCTAGTGAATTTTCGTCTCCTCGCGAGTAACGGCCTAGCAGCTTTCCTCTATTCGACTAGAAATAGTTAAAGGAAAGCTAAGACGGCTTCGCTTTCCAGCTCGCAAAAAAAAAGTCCTTAAGCAAAACTTTGTTCAGAATGAGTTATTTATGACCAAACTATACACCATTATGTTTCACTCTAGCTTCATTCAACGTAAGCGATGATCAAACCATCAGTAGTCGTAGTATTTTCAACTTCAAAGTAACTAAACAAATTCACCACATAATCTATCTAGTGGCACATCTACCACAAACCCCAGAAGGTGATTTTGAACCATCTTCATATAGCCAAATGTACTTTTAAGATCCAAAAAAGCTGTTGAAGACTCGAAAAGGGGAATCCGGGTAGGATTCGCTTTCCATGTCCACTCAATTTTCGTCTTCTTGCGATTAACGGCCTAGCACCTTTACGCTATTCGCAGTCAAAAGACATTAACAGTAAAAACCTAAGCCGGCTTCCCTTTTCGGCTCGCAAAAAAAGACCTTAAGCCGTTGTTCAGAACAAGGTATTTATGACCAAACTCTAATGTGTGATTCTTTTTTGTAAAAAGTATAACTGCAATTTATTATTTATGTATTTAATGTATAATTGCCGGTATTTAGGAGCAGATAAGAACTAACATTTATTTTGTTTTCTAGTTCACAAGAGCTAAAATATTGGTACCCTGGCCCTCTTTTTTTTTTATTAAACCCATTTCGTTTCAAGCCCGAGAGGTAAGTTCCATAGATCCCTGCAGCGTGAGAAAGGACCGAACATGCGGTATATAGTTGTAGAAATTATTTTACTTGTATCACTGATACTACCGGTTTTGTAACTTCATACACTTAAATACGTTTCCAAAGCTTATATTGCCAACTGGCATCTGCAGGGCAGATTATTAGACCAGGTATTCCCCACCCCCATAAGAGACAGCAAAAAATAAAATTTTGTAATGATAAAAAAAAAGCTACATTTCCAGGCAAAAAACAAATAGTTTTTATCCCCGTCCCCTTTATTTTGGAAAAACTATATCATGCATCCCCCCCTGTCAGAAAATTCCACCGGATACAAATGTTTTGCCATTTCTTCCTAAGAGCACTTTGATTTAGCAATATATATATATATATATATATATATATATATATATATATATATATATATATATATATATATATATATATATAATAATCCTGTAATTTTCTTGGAGGGAGGGAGCAGGACTTCATAGAGAACAAAGCCCCAATACAAGATGTGAAAAAATTCTTGACGAACTTGGACAATGCAGGGGCAGCTGAACCTTCCCCAAAAGACATCCCGACACTGTCTAGATCACTTGGTGTTCATTCATACAAATCGACGAAATTTTGATGGAACATATTTCTAACTTCTAAGCCTTGTTTTTCTTTGCCCGCATGACCTAAGACGCAAAATCATCATTATTCAACAGAATAACCAGTCAAATGACAGCTCCAGGGCGCAGGGTCAAAATAACAATGGAAATGACATTTAAGGTCCGCCCTGAAGCAAAATCATTCTCATGTCAGTTAGCAAACATTGTTGGCTCTAGAAACAATTTTGATACAAGAAAATTTATGCTTATAAGGTGAGCTTCTTTCGATTTTTTTTCTTTTAAATGAAGATTACCTAGTCCGTTCTAAGTCACTTGGTCGGTACAGACGCAATGGAAAAAGAGAAAAATATGGGAACTGAAAAATTAGAAATAGTGCTTTAAGAAAAACAGAAGAAATTCTTATCTGAGGGAAGCAAAAAACTTCTTTTAAAAAAGAGGTTTTGTTTGCCTATCTTAATATCTTCTAAAGTCCAGACTTAAGAAAAAAATTACTTGTTTTCCATTAAGATTTATAAAATCGAATCCAAGTCAGGGCTTCCACTTAAGTATGAGTTTTTAAACTTGAATCTGGGTACTTTCCAGGGTTTGCCTATTTACACTTGTTTTCTGAAGGAGGGGTGTTGTTTTTTTTTAAACTAAGTTTTTAATCAAAAAATCATATTAGAAATAGATTCAGTTTTTCTTTCTTTTTATAATCATTGTTAACCTGAGTTTAAATTTAGGTTTGTTTGAAATTTGAAAAAAAAAGAAACACAAATCAACACACCCTGGTCAGCAGCAGGAGCCAATTAATGAGAGGGGGGCATGAAAAAGGGAATTATGTTAAAAACATAATAAATTCCAAAAAAATCGTACACATCTTCATTTCTTACTGGCGAGCTTTTGTGACTGAGTTATGAGCAATGGAACATATACAATTTTAGAAAAGGGGAAGAAAAATGGGGACTGCCTCCTCCTCAATCCCTCACTCTTCACTCTAAAGTTTCTAAGTACGTTAAAAAAACTTCTTATTTCAATAAAACGGCCCTTGTGCTTCAAGATTCGTTCTTAAAGAATTGGGACAAAAAGTCAAACTTTGACGTAAAGAGCAATGTATTCAGGAGAAGGCAGTCCCTCTCATATACGGAGCAATCTTTAAAGTTATAATGTTGTTCCTTACTTTCAGTTGGAAAAGGTTTTTCAAATAATGCCGGAGAATTCACCTCCCTTTTCCATGGAAAGTCCCCCACTAAAAATTTCTCCATGGGTAGTTCCGCCCGTGTAAAATCCCTCCAGGAAAAATTCCCTGGACAAATCCATCCTCACTAAGAATTCCCCCAGAGAAATTTTCCCGGGCAACTCCGGCTGAAAAATTCTTCTTAGCCTACTTTTATTTGAAAAAAAAAAAAAACAACTTATTTCTTATTTAGTTTCTGGTAATTTTCAAATCATACCGAAAATCCCCCTCATTGAAATTTTTCTCGGAAATGCCACCTCCCACACCGATGGAAAGGTTCTCGTGTGGGAAATTCTCCCCCGCTGATTGAAATGTTCTCGTGTATAAACTTCCTGCTCCCGCGGAAAATCTATCCCCTACTGCAAAAAAAAAGACAATTCCAACTGCACTGAAAATTTCCCTAGAACAATACCCCGCAAAATCTCCGCACCTAAAATTGAGTCACCAAAGAGAAATTAGGACAAATAAAAACAATTTAATATACATTTCTGGAAAATCCCCCCTGTAAAATATCCCCTGGAAAGCTTAGCCCCGGAAGCTGCCCTCGCCACGGAAAATTTTTCCCGTGGAAAATACCTACTCATGCACACAATTCCACACCGTCCCAAAAAATATCTGCATAATTCCCAGGAACAAATACTATATGCAATCAATTGGCAAATTTAATAACTTGTAGCGATTACCCCAAAGCCTGTGGAGTATCATGCCATACCCAGAGATATAGTTACTAGACCTTTCAAATATGCTGAACAAAATCACTACCTCAAAATTTTGATCAGACGACTTTGGGAGGAAAGGGGTATGGGAGAGAGGAAAGTTGCCCCTTAATCTTTTAGGTTACTTAAAAAGGATTCTAGAACTTTAATTTCCGTTAGAATAAGTCCTCTCCCAATCTTCTAGGACCATGGTTAGACACGATCACCCCTGTGAAAAAAAAACGTAAAAGGGTGGATCGGCAATATTTAAGAAACGGCTTAAAGTATCCGGGCATTAGGATGGAATTTTAAACTAAACCACAAAGTCAGAATATGAATACTATTGCTGCTTACTGCTAATGATACTACTGCTATCACTAATATTACTCCTAATGCTCCTACTATAACTTCTGCTACTATGACTACTACTGTTACTAATGCTGGAGGTATTAGTAAAACTTTCATTGAATGGTGAGAGTGGTGTTAACTGAATATTGGCTATCAAAGGGATGTATTAGCAATATTCTAGCCTCACCTTTGGGTATTAAGCTGAAACTTTCAGGGCTACCAATATTACCACCACTTTTGCTACTAGTTCTACTGCTACTATTACTACAGTTGGAGTGCACCCAGCTTGTCAAAAAAGACCAGTTTGTAAAGATATCCAGTCGGAATACCTAAGGACTAGAGTGGGGTATAAAATAGAAACCTTCACGATAAGTTTATGTTGCGTTAAACCACATCAAAAGGCACTATGTGTAGGCTGGTTGTCGGTAAGATGTCTCAGCAATATGTCAAGAATAATTGAGGGAATTTATTAGAAACTTTCAGGGTTACTTATATTACTATTTCTGCTCTTACTATTCAACGAAATAAAATGGGTGTAAGTGAATCCATATTGTCAAAATAACAAAGATACAATGTCTTAGAAACAGAAAAAAGGTCATTAAGTTTTATTTTTGAAAGAAACTTGAAATGTAAAACTAAATAAAAAAGACTATTTGTAGACAGATTTTCAAAAAGGTAATTCAAAATAGTAAGCCAAATTCTTGATTCTTATAAAGTAAAACCGATAAAAATTAGATGTCTTTTTCTTTACCAATGAAAAGGACTATGTCAATTAAAAACAAAACAGAAACTCATTTTTAAAAACTTCTCCAACGAAAGAAGCTTTTAAAAGAAAAGTAAAGAGCTATATTAAACCAAGGATGAGTAGAAATAAACTATTCTTCAAGTGTAAAACTACCAGAAACCAATATCATAAATAAACCAAACCTAAAACGAACAGAAATTATAATAGATAGCTGAGTCAAATTTAAAACGATCAGAAACTGAGAGGGGTAGAGCTGACGTCCCTCCCTACCTTCTAAAATCAGAAACATAATCTGCACTTTAATGAAAACAAAATATGTTTTCAGTTTCTCCACTCGTATAACTTTAATAAATATAACATTAGTCCGATTTTCAGGAGTAAATATGAGTACAGACTGTTAATCCATAGCCTATTCATTGTTTTTTCAGTAATCCTGGTTATGATGGTGATTTTTTTTTCTTATTTTATACCCCGATATCGGGTATAAACACGAAATAAAAACACCGAGCTTGAAATACTGTTTTCGATTCTAAGGTTTGTTACAGCCAATAACAGAGGCTATATTACTGTGGGGTGGTACACTCGTTCCTAAAGATATACGCAGTACATTCAAAGTAATCGGTTAAGGTAGACAATGATTTTAACAAGCGAATTGCGAAATTCCAATTGTGGAAGTGCATGGACCCTAAGGTGTTAAGACACAGAGGGGGTCTGTCTGCGTGTCACTTCACTTCACAATGACTTTAACGTTTTCTTTAGCTGAGCTGATTCGCTTCATAAAATTATGTTCTGTGGTACATATTCCATATCAGCTACTACGATGGAGGGTGAATGATTATTTCTCTCGTCCGGGGAGGGGGAGAGGTACCTTAAGCCTTAGAAACGGTATTTTACAGCCGTTTTGTGTTCCTCCAAACTACACTTCTTCGCACCGCAAATGGTACACTTCATATTATGCACAATATGCTTCCACCATGCCAGGCACAAGCCAGCCAGTGCCTACAATTCTCTGAAGTGGCAGCCCTCGAACCAGACTAATACTATCGACTTTCCTGTGCTGACCCCACACGTTATCCTGTGTCCCAACAAAAATTATCAGCAACATGTCTCTTTCCTTCTTTTTTACTGAAAAAAAAAACGAAAAAACAAAAAAAAAAACAACAACATCCTTTTGCGAAGCTAAAGAACATTGTTACGAACAATATTTTTAATAGATTTCTCCAACAATATAGAGCACTTTTGGACGATAAATATAGCCGGAATTTGGTTGGGAGATTCAAAATTCAAGCATAGAGAGTAAACTTGAAAGATCTTAATTAAAGAACCCTTAAGAGCTATTTTCGCGTTTTACAGTTTCACCTTTTAATTTATAATTCTCTTTAAATTTTTAATACCGTTATAAATTTTTTTTTTTGCATTTTTGGGCCCCATTTTTAAATTTCAGGACAAATCAAGCGCTTCCGCGAATTGTTGTAAAACATTTTTTTCAAGTAAAACATAGGTTCAGCCAATCTGTAAGCAAGTAAGTGCTGATCCGATGCAAATACAAGTTTCAGCGACAAAGTGGGCCCACGAACCCTCCACCACCTACTCCCTCCCATTAATTCTTTAGCAGAAAGATAGGCACGTTCTATCTTCTTTGAAGCAAAACTATGGAGGAATTTTCAACCCGAATCAATATGGGGTAAAATATACCTATACTCTTCAAGCCATCCTCTTGCTCTTCTCTGTTGCCAATTCTGTAGCAAAAAGTCGGCATGTTCGGCACCTTCTTTGAAACGACACCGAGGATAGATTTTCGATATGTGGGGTTTCAGAACTAAACTGAATCAGATGTCCCTCCGACAACCCTGTCCTGATCATTCATAGCTTCCTAACAGTTGCTAGGAATATTTAGTACGATGGAAACGCGCCTTCAAAATCACAGGCATTACGGCCATTTTTTCCATGAAACACTAGATGGTAGTTTAATAGTTTTTCCGCATGATTCGTCACGGTTCCAAGAGTTGTTTTTTGTATGTGAGGGGGACATATTTTTGGTCATTTTATTAAGAATGATAATCCCTGAGTCGATGAGAAGAGAAATCTTCTGATGTTGAAGCAAGAAAAAAAAAACACTCCTAAGAAGCGACGGAATAATAAGAAAAAGTGAACGCCTATTTAATTAAACACACCAAAGAATAATTGACGAAGTTGAACTAGGAAAAAAATCGGATTCTAAAATTATGATTTTCATCATGAAATGATGAAACATTAGAATGTTAGAATAAACTAGCACGTCTTGTAGAAAACACTTTTGGCACTAAGGCTTTATTCGGATGGACCTTTTTACGAAAATTATTTTTGACAATTTTCAAGTAAACCGGGTTTTTCACAGCCATGTCAGTAGAAAAAGCTCAGAAAAGACAGTAGGTGTATAAACTGCATTTTTTGACAAAACTAAAAGATCTAAAGCAGAATTGGTCAAAAATGAGAAACAGTAAAAAAAAAACCTTGAAAACAACAACGAGTCTATGGTCAGTAGGAGGAAACAAGAGTCAAGAGCTCATACGGCATGAGTTCTAGCAAAATTCTATGAACCAGTAGATTGATTTAAAAGGAAAATCAGCGGCTTCATTTCGGTCGGGATTTGAAATAAGAGCTCTGAGACACGAGGTCTTTCTAAATATCAAAATTCATTGAGATCCGATTACCGACTCCTAAGTTAAAAATACCTCAGTTTTTCTAATTTTTCCTCTCCCTTCAGGCCCCCAGATGGTCGAATCGAAGAAAACGACTTTACCAAGTCAATTTGTGCAGGTAGCTGACACGCCTACCAATATTCATCGTCCTAACACGTCCAGATACACCGAACTCGCCAAAGCACTGGATCCCCACCCTTAACTCCCCCAAAGAAAGCAGATCCAGTCCGGCTACGTCAATCTCGTATCTACGACATTTGCTTATTCTACCTACCAAGTTTCATCCCGATCTCTCCACTCTAAGCGTTTTCCAAGATTTCCGGTTCCTCCCTCCAACTCTCCCCCCAATGTCACCAGCACTTGTCGGGATTTAAAATAAGAGCTCTGAGACATGAATTCCTTCTAAATATCAAATTTCATTAAGATCCGGTCACCCGTTCGTAAATTAAAAATACCTTAATTTTTCCAATTTTTCCAAATTAACATCCCCCAACTCTCCTAATAAGAGCGGATTCAATCTGGTTATGTCAATCGCATATCTACGACTTGTGCTTATTTCCAAACCAAGTTTCATCCCGATCTCTCCGTTCTAGGCGTTTTCCAAGATTGTTTCCCCCTCCAACTCCCCCCAATATCACCGGATACGGTCGGGATTTAGGATAAGAGCTCTAAGAAACGAGGTCCTTTTAAATATCAATCCGATAGCCCATTCGTAAGTTAAAAATAAGTCTTTTTTTCAATTTTCATTTCCCTCCAGCCCCCCAGATGGTCTAATCGTGGAAAAAACTGTTATCAAGTCAATTTGTGCAGGTCCCTGACACGCCTACCAATTTTCATCGGCCTAACACGTCCAGATGCACCGAAATCGCCAAAGCATTGGAATCCTCCCCCAACTCCCCCAAAGAGAGCGGATTCGTTCCAGTCTTCTAAATATCAAATTTCATTAAGATCCGATCACTCCTTCGCAAGTTCAAATACCTCATTTTTTCTAATTTTTCAGAATTAACCCTCCCCCAACTCCCCCAAAAAGAGGGGATCAATTCCGGTTACGTCAACTACGTATCTAGAACTTGTGATTATTTTTTCCACCAAGTTTCATCCCGATCTCTCCACTCTAAGCGTATTCCAAGATTTTAGGCTTCTCCCTCCAACTCCCCCAATGTCATCAGATCCGATCAGGATTTCAAATGAGAGCTCTAAGACACGATATCCTTCCAAACATCAAATTTCATTAATATCCGATCACTTTTTCGTAAGTTAAAAATACCTCATTTTTTCCAATTTTTCAGAATTAACCCTCCCTTCCCCAACTCCCCCAAAGAGAGCAGATCCGTTCCGGTTACGTCAATCATGTGTCTAGGACTTGTGCTTATTTTTCCCACCAAGTTTCATCCCGATCCCTCCACTCTAAGCGTTTTCTAAGATTTTAGGTTCAACCCCCCCCCCCACCCAACTCCCCTCAATGTCATCGGATCCGGTCGGGATTTAAAATAAGAGCTCTGAGACACGATATCCTTCCAAACATCAAAATTCATTAAGATCTGATTACCCGTTCGTAAGTTAAAAATATCTCATTTTTTCTAATTTTTCTGATTTACCGTCCCCCACACCCACCCAGATGATCGAATCGGGCAAACGACAATTTCTAATTTAATCTGGTTTGCTTTCTGATAAGCCTGCCAAATTTCCTCGTCCTAGCTTACCTGGAAGTGCCTAAACTAGCAAAACCGGGACAGACAGACAGACAGACCGACCGACCGACAGAATTTGCGATCGCTATATGTCACTTGGTAGATACTGAGTGCCATAAAAAAGAATAGCAACACAAATATTTCCCCTGTATCCAACAAGACGTCCTCACTGCGAAGAAATTACCTTAGACCTTAGATTCTCCTGTGCTTCCAGAGGCACCCAGGACGTCCAAGAAGAGTCTCCAGTCGTCTCTGAAACTTGCAGCTGCGATGATGTCTTCCCACTCCGGCTGTAAAGCGTGAAGTGTGTGTGCGTGAAGGTGCCGCAGGTAGTTGTTGTATATACGACGGAGTGTATTTTTGGGTCTACCTCTGCGGCGGGTACCTTCAGGTAACAAGAAAATGTAGATTTGAGGATCCTGGAATCATCCATGCACAGCACGTGTCCGAGGTAGCTCTATCTACGCCTTCGTATGGTCTCTATGAGGGACGGTTGACCTGTGATGTTTCTAATATGCTTTTTCGTTACCTTCTGGGTCCAAGATCGTTCTACCATTGATTGAATGACTTCCAGAAAAAAATCTGGCAGTTATTGATTACCTCTGATCAGAAAACGCTATATGTATTAATAAATACAATAATTAATATTTCGAGACAAATTTGCCAATAGGTAGTATACTATGAAACAGTTCGTGGTAACGAACTGTAGTAAGGAGCTACCCGGCTTAATAGTGAAGGAAACTCTAAAAAACGGAATTTTGATACCAAAAGATACATTTAAAAAATCGGATTTTCATGCTGATTTTAAATATATAAGTTTCATCAAATTTAGTCTTACTCATCAAAAATTACGAGCCTGAGAAAATTTGCCTTATTTTGGAAAACTGGGGGAAAACCCCTTAAAAATCATAGAATAACCTAAATTACACCATCGCATTCAGCGCATCAGAAAACCCTATTTTAAAAGTTTGAAGCTCCTATCTACAAAAATGTGGAACTTGCCAGAAGACCGATTTTTTTTTTTTTTTTTTGCCAGAAGACCGATCACGGGTGCGTGTTTTTTTCCAGGGGTCATCGTATCGGCCAAGTAGTCCTATAATGTCGCAAGAGGGCTCATTCTAACGGAAATGAAAGATTCTAGTGCCCTTTTTGAGTGACCAAAAAAATTGGAGGGCACCTAGGCCCTCTGTCCCCGGTGGACAGTCCCCGGGGGAGGGGCTGCAAGTTACAGACTTAGACCAGTGTTTACATACAGTAATGTCTATTGGGAAGTGTATTGACGTTTTCAGGGGGATTTTTTTGGTTTGGGGGGGAGTAAGAGGAGGGGGATAGGTGGGAGGATCTTTCCTTGGAGGAATATGTCATGGGGGAAGAGATATTCAATGAAGGGGGCGCAGGATTTTCTAGCATTATTACAAAAAAATGAAAAAAAAATATGAAAAAGTTTTCACCTGAAAGTAAGGAGCAGCATTAAAACTTAAAACGAACAGAGACTATAACGCATATGAGGGGTTCTTCTCTTCCTAAATACCTCGTTCTTTACGCTAAAGTATTTTTAGGAATTTCAACTATTCATTCTACGGCGTTTCTGATTCAGGGGTCATTATTAAAGAATTGGGACAAAATTTAAGCTTTAGTGTAAAGAGCGAGGTATTAACGAGGGGACAAACCCCCTCATATTCATAATAAAAATATACGAATATAGAAGTTCGTTACGTAAGTTAATTCTTAAGTTACGTATACTTTTTACTAATAAAAACGTTCGTTAAAAATAAAAAGTTCTATTTGCCTTTTTAAGTAACCGAAAAATTGGAGGACAACCACATCCTTTTTTTCTCCCAATCGTCTGGTCAAAACTAAGAGAAAGTCATTTAACCAAAAAAAAAAGAATTAATATGCAAATTTCAGTTTAATAATTTATGTAGGAGAGCCAAAATCAAACATGCAATAATTCAAAAACGTTCAGACATTAAAAAAAAAAAATATTTGTTTTTAACTGAAAGTAAGGAGCGACATTAAAACTTAAAACGAACAGAAATTACTCCGTGTATGAAAGGGGCTGTTCCCTTCACAACGCCCCGCTCTTTACGCTAAAGTTTTTTACTGTTTAATAAATTAGAATTGAGAGCAAGAGTCAAACTTTAGCGTAAAGAGTGGGGCGTTTAGAAGGGAACAGCCCCTTTCATACACGGAGTAATTTCTGTTCGTTTTAAGTTTTAATGTCGCTCCTTACTTTCAGTTTAAAAAAATAGTTTTTTTATTCAATTGCCTAAATTGACCATTCCATTAGCGCACTGGTTCTCAACCGGGGTCCGCATGAACCCTAAGGGTCCATGTAATATTTCCGGGGATCCACAGGCAAAGCAAAACAAATTGGGGGTCCACAATGATATTTTGGGGGCCCTTGAAGAAAACCAACTCAGAACGCTCTTTATTTTTAAGAATCGATTTCTACTGTAATTTACATTATTTTTAATCAGTTTAGTGACCTACTCGGAATGGATATACCAATTTGGGTTTCAATTCCTTTCGAAGTTAATGTTGCCGAAATAGAATTATCTTTGCAAAAGCCCCTCATCAAATTACAAAGTAATGAAATAATCCGTGCAAAATTCAAAGATGAAAAGTACAATATATGGAAAACAACCGACGTTGCTGCAAAGTACCCTTTGCTCTGGGATAAAGCGCAGTTCTACGTTATTGCTTTTCCTACATCTTATCTTGTTGGGATTTAGTCGTATTTCTCAAATTTTATCAAAAGCTCGCAATAGACTTGACATTGTGAAAAGGGGTGATCTTCGACTATCATTAACATCGATAGAACCAAATATAAAGAAACTTGTCGAGAAGCATCAGCCACAGGGATCTCATTTAATAAACATGCCTTTTCCTTTTTTAATCACACACTTAATTTCAACTGCTTTTTTATCCAGTTTACATAAATAATGTTGGAGTGAATTAAACAGCCTGAGGAGCTCTACTCTCCATGAGCTTTAGCTGCTTGCCAATCGAAGAAACTTGTAATATTGTAGTTATTATCACAATAATAGCAATAATAATAATAATAATTATTATTATATTAGAACATTTTATTCGTATTAAATTAGTTTTCATTTAAAAATAAAGCTTAATCGTATGCTATTTGTTTGATAATTAAAAGTGAAGAATAAAAAATTGTTCTTATGTCCAATTGCTATGAAGGGGTCCAGCAAGATAAAAAGAAGGGAAAAAAGGCCCATGGGGGAAAAAAGTTTGAGAACCACTGCATTAGCGAGTTACGGACAAGTTAAAATTTAAAATTTTCATTACCCAGATCAACAGGTGTAGGTATGTCAATATTCAGTATCTCGAGACATGTTGCCAAAATGCCACACCTTATGACAATAAGACCATTCTTTGAATGAGTTAACGACTTCTAGTTTAAATTTTGGAATTTTTTTTGTACCCCCATAGAACGGTGATATAAATGTTGTGAAAATTAATATTCAATATCTCCAGAATGGCTAGAAATACTGACGAGAAAATTTCAGGGGTAGTTGGAAGAGTACAAGTAAAAGTGGAAAATATGACTTGGAGGACTATAGAAGGGATGAGATAGGGAAAGGTACAAATCGACACTGTCCTTTCACATAGAGTATATGACAGAATTTCTTTTATCAGGTGGTGATAAAATAACCAATGCCCCTTTTTTTCGTAAGTTCAAATTTTTTTTCTTACGATTTTGTTTCGTAGCTTGAAAACATGTTGTCTTTATTTCAACTTTGAACAAAATGTTCTTCCACCTTTTAAAAATCAGACAACAAAGTTTTTGAAACCAATTTTTAAATAATTTTCTCTTGTATCCTTTATACGTAACTTCAGTGTTTTAACCTCGAAAGAATTTGTTTCTGAAAATTAACTAAATGCTATTTATTGTGTTAGTTCGACATGAATAGCACTTTTTAGCTAAATTTTTTAGTATTTTTCAGCAGATTAGGACTTTATTTGGCTAAATTTCAATTTTTTAGGTAGAACATCTGCTTAATTTGAGCTGATTAGGGAAATAATAAAATATATCTTAAGATTTTATGAAACTTATACTACCTATTCAATCGGACAGATGTTTTCCAGAGCAACAGACAGTTTTGGGTGCCCGTTTCATTAAACGTATTTAAAACATCAAGCTGAACAAAAAAGGTGGTTCTATTTCACTTTTTAGGGCTACAATGAGAAAAAGGTGGAAATGGCTAGGACACAGTTTGCAGATGAAGGATGCCCTGTTGCCAAAGAGTGTCTTTTCAGCTATCCATCTAGAGTTAAACAAAGCCTTAGCAGGAAGAAAAGCAGGTCATCCCTGAGCGAAGTGGGATGAGGTCGCAAGGAAGGATTGACAGAAAATTGGAACTTCTTTCAAAAATTGGAACAAGCGACTTGGTGCTGCTGTGAGTTGTTAGTAGTAATGGTAGAAGTAATATGCATTTTGTACAATATGTTTGTCTAAATTCTTCCCTTCGTTCTTTATGCTATATTTTGTGTGTATGGCGCTCTCGGCATTACCGGTTCTGCGACATGTTTTACATAATGTTTTTTCGTTAAATAAAGCCTGTTTTCTTCCCTTTTAATTTTTTTAGTCCCTTTTTAATCTGTTTTCCGTCTCCTCTTTTCAGTAATGTTCAAAGGTTCAGGGTCATGCCGCTACTCGATGCTTGATGGGAGGGAAGAGTCACTTAATGATCAAATTGCAAGCAGTCCCAATGGAAAATTTTCAACAGACGACGACGAAAGCTCAGAATTTGAATATGGGTCTGAACTCTACGACTCCGACCACGAAGATATTGGACCTTTGGTCGAAGGAGATGGTATAGGTGCCAACAATTCAAGTCAGCTATCTAACCATAGCAAATTGAGGTAGGAAACAAATTTGGTAAAGTACCTTGGACAGGCTTCCACCTCGGGAAAACACACCTTTGGTAAAGTACCTAGGACAGTACTGTCGAAATCTACTCAATTTATTAAGTCGAAAGTTAGATAACCATGCAACCTTCAAAATTAGGGTAAATTGGGATTTGAATTTTGAAGAGCAGACATTTTTTGTCTGCTATGAATAGTAGTATTGATGTATTAGGTATTTGTGAAACGTTTTTATCTATGGACAGCTGTCTCTCGTCTTACATTTTTCCAGGTTACCAAATGATTTCGAAGGTTAGAAATCGGATGAGACAAGGAGGTTTGTCTTTTTTGTTGAAAAATGGAATAAAATTTGAAGAAAGGGATGACTTATGCCTTTGGATTGAAGGGAAGGTGGAAATTTTTTCTGTGGAAATTGTATTTGTTGAGAATAAAAAGATAGTAATTTGTTTGGTTTATAAACCACCTAGCACTCCCTCGGTTGAGTTCCTTGATTTATTTGATGATTATTTATGTAAACTTCTGTCTGTAAAAAATGAATGCATAATCATGGGTGATTTTAATTTTGATTTGTTATGTTTGAATAGCTATAATTTTGAGTTTTTGAACTTGATGTTATCGCATGGTTATTTTCCAATGAATCGCCTTCCTTCTAGAATAACTGAACATTCTGCTACTCTTATTGATAATGTGTTTCTCCCTTCAAATTTAGTTCCTGATTCTTATTGTGATATCATGATCCATCCGGGATCTGATCATCTTCCTGTTTCATGTACGATAAAGCAACGGATCCCGACTTGCGAAAAGTCTAGGCGTAAACTTATAAGAGATCTTCGGCCGGCAAATTTACATGAGTTCCGTGAACAAATAAGTGTAATATCGTGGGAGAAAGTGTATGAAGAACCGGATCCCTCGCGTGCCCTCAACAACTTTCTTGGGATAATTACTCCGATATTTGAGTCTGCTTGTCCCTTGAAACTTACTAGGAAAAAAGAACGAGATATCCCCCGAAAACCCTGGATTGATGATGAAGTTGTTGAAGCTATAAATGCTCGTAACGCTTGCTTCTTTAAAAGTTTAAATGACTCATCTGAAGAAAGTAAAAATGAATATATTCGTCAACGAAATTTAGTGAATAAGTTAAGACGTTCAAAAAAAAAAAATATTACATCGAAAAATTTAATGAACAAAAAGGTGATATGCGGGGCACTTGGCAGACCATTAACGGCGTGATTAAAGGCACAGGTAAACATTATGGCCTCATAAATGCTGTCACTGTCGAGGGTGTTACAGTGACTGATAAGCAGCAGATTGCTGACGAGTTTGGTAAATTCTTCTCTGGTACTGGAAGTAGAATCAGGGAAGACACTTCTCACGGAGACCCAGCGAAAAGTGACACGCTCTTTGAAGATAATCGAGGTGAGCATCATAAATTTCAATTTGAAAAAGCGTCAATTGAAGAATTAACAAAAATTTTGAAGAATTTAAAGTCAAATGCTGCTGGTATTGACGGTTTGAATCTGAAAGCATTCAAAGTAGTTTCAGTGTATCTACTACCATGTCTTCTCTACCTCGTTAACCTGTCACTTGAGGTCGGCCAATTCCCTGAAGCGCTTAAGCAAGCAAAGGTCCTACCACTGTTCAAATCAGGCAATAAGCAAGATATGACGAACTATCGACCTATAAGCTTGTTACCACTATTCTCAAAGATATACGAGAAAATAGTACATCGACAGCTGTATGAATATTTAGACAAGCTCGGAATATTAAGTGAGTCACAGTTCCGGTTTCAGAACTAAACATTCAACTGTTCATGCGGCATACCATCTAATGGAGTGCGTTAATAGTGCCCTAGAAAGGAATCTTATCCCTCTTACTGTGTTCATAGATTTTAAAAAAGCATTTGATACCGTTGATTTTAATCTTTTGTTAAGTAGGCTAGCTTGTTTGGGAGTCCGTGAGAAGTCTTTGGATTGGTTTAGGTCTTACTTGCATGGTAGGTCCATCAAAGTTATGATAGATGATGTGGTAGGGAAACCCTTCAATGTGAATTGTGGAGTGCCCCAAGGTTCGGTATTAGGACCTTTACTGTTTCTTATATACGTGGATACAATGCGTTTTTACATTCCTGGTGCCGTAGTTACATCATTCGCAGATGACACAGCGCTTACAGTGATTGGGGAATCTGTCGAAGATCTTATAGAGATAACTAATGTAGCTTTGGAGAATTTATCTCAGTTCACAAAGCATAGTTTTCTTGCAGTGAATACTGAGAAGACTAATTATATGATATTTAGTCGTATTGGTAAAGTTGTAAATAACTGTCATAGTATTCTTTTACAAGGTGTTTCCATCAGTCAGGTTTTTCAATGTAGATATCTAGGATTTTATTTTGATGTAAATTTTAGTTGGATTCATCATTGCAAAGTTTTATCTTCAAAATTGGCTCGCGGAGTTGGTATTTTAAGAAGATTTCATGATTTTTTTCCTCTACATGTCCTGAAAGCAATTTATTATTCAATTGTCCATCCTTATTTAGTGTATGGTTGTTCATTGTATGCAAGCAATTTTTCTAGTCATGTAAAAAGGGTCCAGATTATGCAGAATAAGGCAATTAGAAGTTTGGGTGAGTATCTTGCGTGTGGTAGTACTAGAGATAGTTTTAGAGATTTAGATATTTTGAATATTGATTTTATTAAATCTCAACAGATTTCAATTTTTGTATACCAGGTTTTAAATGGATTGTCTCCTCAATATTTTAGAAGTTTTTATCGATATAATTCAAATTACCACGATTATTCTACTAGGAGCTCTGATCAGCTGACTAGTGAAATCAGGCATACAACGCGATCTGGGTTTATGATTAAACATGTAAGTGTTGTTATTTGGAACTCAATTCCAGAGAGTGTTAGGTGTTCTGAAAATCTTATGTTATTTAAAGTAAGAATAAAAAATTATTTTTTGAATAAATTATAAATTATATTGTTTAAATTTTTATCCCTTTTTTTTCTTTTTTTATGATGAGAGATGGCTGTTTAGAGATTGTATAGTGTTTCGTCTTTTTTTTTTTTTTTTTTTTTTTTTTTCTTTTCTTTTTTCTTTTTTTTTCGTATTTCTTTGATTTTGAATGAATAGTTATCATTTATTTGTTGTAGTTTTGCTGCTGAACAGGGACATTTTAGGTCCCTAAATTGAGCAGTATATTATTGATTGTAAGTGCAATTTTAGTAATTTTTATTTGATGAAATAAACGCATACCATTCTAACATACCTAAAATGGGGATAGGAGGGAAATGTTTACCTTTAAATGTCTTTCGCGCCAACACAATAGTGGTAGCAATTCCCCAGCTCAGTTTTTCAACTTAGCAAGGGCTCTTGACTCGTCAATAGCTTGTTTTAACCAAGTGTAGGTCAGGGCGATATTTCTGGTAACCTTTAGTGATAAAAGATGAAAAACAAAGATTTTAAAGAAAAAGAAGAACTTTCTAAACCAAAAAATGGAAAACAACGTAAAACCAAGATTCCAGTTTAGGTAAAAAGAAAAAAGTTTAAACGTAAGTAAAAAAAAATATTTTAAATGTCAGCCCCCCTCCTTAAAACAAGAAACAAGTTCTGAGTCTTCACTCTTTTAAATTGCACTAGCAGCTAAGAGCAGGCCTAATACTCTTTGAATTAAATTACTAGGTTAAAATAACAAACTTCAAAAATTACTCAGAAGTTAAAAATACAAATTCCCACTAAAACATGATCCTGTTTAATTGTGATATTTCACAGATGGGAATTGGCCGAACATCGAATTGATAGTTCTGGAAGGATCGTGAAACCCTGCATCACAAGTCGAGAAAGATGGCGGCAACAAAATGTGAGTGGTGCCTTTGCTGAACTAAGAAAATTAGTCCCAACATATCCACCGGACAAGAAGTTGAGCAAAAATGAAGTTCTGAGACTAGCAATCAAATATATTCAACTATTGTCAAGTATAGTTGCGTGGCAAGAAAAACAGTGAAATAAAATAAATTGTTGTGATCATTTTGCCATTTCCATTCCAAGTTCCTTATAGATACCATATGTATAAATTCTTTGAAAATAAAATATCCTTTGATGTCAATTATTCAAGAATATCATTTTTCTAAAAAATTTAACTTACCATGGGAAATTTTAAATTGTCAAGAAAGACATTAATGAATTTTGAAATTGAATATCTCAAACTTTAGCCTGTTCAATTTTTATAAACAAAATTTCACAGAATATTCCTTTTGTAGTACATGCTCCCAAGCCCGTATTCAGGGGAGGGGGTTTGAATCCCTCATGACATGTTTGGCTGACTCGTAAACAGTAACAAAAATGAATGTAAACCAATTTCTGATGCAGTTTTGAAGCTTTTTAATAGCTCCCCCCAAAAAAAATCCTGGCTACGTCCCTGCATGTTCCCCAGATATCCCTAGTACACGCTCTGTAGATATTTAACAGACTATATATATATATATATATATATATATATATATATATATATATATATATATATATATATATATATATATATATATATATATATATATATATATATATATACTACCTTTATAAGTGAGCAATAACTGTGTATGTATGTTTGTATTTTTTCTCAAAACAGCTCCAGATCTATTTGGGAAAAATTTTTGGAAAAATTTATCTATTTATTAATTTTTTTTTCCCCAGTTAACGGTCTCTGGGACCTTCGGGATTTTTTGGACCGAGGATTTTTTTTAAAATGTATTGAATAAAAGAACTTGAACTTGAATCAAAATAACTAAATTTAAATTGGCTAAGCTACAGAAACAAACTCTTGTCTAAATTTAAATATCAGAAATGAAGTTTTCTAAGACAGTAGAAAGCAAATTCCAAGTAGCTTAGTCCTAACTTCTAGCCAACTTCAACTATCTAAACCTAAGTAGGCTACAACATCTTCAAGATTAGGATCTTGGGAGCCGGCGTTTATCCCCCAAATCCCCCCCCGTGGCTGGTTGGTCTCCAATCCTATTTGACTTATAAAAAAGGACTAGAACTCTCAATTTCTGATATAATCACCAACCTCTGAAGGCTCTGCGACCACGAGGTGGAGGTGTGGATGAGGAAGGGGCAGTTCCCCTCCTATATGGAATAAATTCTGCTCATTTTAGGGTTTAATATTATTCTTTACTTGCATAATAACAGTGAATACCAGAAATATTCCCAGATATCATGAGGGAGTAAATATCAATTTTACACTTTTGATTCGTCTTTTGGAGTTCGAACAAAAATAATCTTCCGAAAAAAACACCCCCTCCCCGGAAAAAAACAAATATCCTGGTTAAATCCCTGGAGATTATGCATCAATTTATATTTCAACCTCCCCCTCGTCTCTCTGTTAGAACTAACTCTGTATTTATCTCAAGGCACAATGAGAGCTGGTGTTTTTTGGTCTTAAAATGCACCATTTGAGGTATCTCCCTCCCTCCCTAACTACAAAATAAGCAGAAAACCTTATTGTAAAAGTTTAAGTTCCTTTTTAAATTCTGCAATTGGTCTAACACTTACAAACAGTATTTATTATTTGGATATATACAGACATTTTCCGCGGGGAGTTTTCTGAAGGGGGAGGGGGATAGTCTGGGGGAATTTTCAGTGGGGAAATATATCTGGGAAGAATGTCCTTTCAACGGGGATCAAATTGTCTGGCAAGATTTTTGCATGGAAAAACTCGGGTAATATCCACAAGGGTGATGCAAGGTGACACCTTCCTTATTATTGTACATATATGTGTCTAGCATTTATTTTAATCCTTTTTTTAACTGAAGTGATTTACTTCACAGTTCAGTGGCGTATTATTAAGGAGAGGTGATAGATCTTTATGTAGGGAGGGGGGAGATACCAAAATGAGTACGTTTCAATGGCATAATGTTTTTTTAAGGGGGGAGGGACACAAAACTTCAAAGATGCATCAAAATGTGAAATTGATCGTTAATTGCTATGATTTAAGGGAATATTTCAGGTCTATACTGTTCATTATGAAAGTAAAGAGCAGCATTAAACCCCAAAATGAGCGGAATTCAGTCTGCATAGGAGGACTGCCTCTTCCTATTCCCCACCTCCACCTCATGGTCACAAAAACTTTCAAGGGTACTCATTACATCCGAAATTGAGATTTCTAGTTGTTTTTTTATAAGTCGAAATTGATTGGAGAGCAGCCAGCAGCAAGGATTTTTTTCTGGGGGAGTATTTTCCACAAGGTGTATTTCCCGGGAGGAGGGGGTAATGCCTAGCCCAAGGATCCTGTTGTCAATGTTTAAAAATATATATTTCAATCAAGATTCCTTAACTTGCTCCAAGCTGTGATTTAAGGCAATTTAAATATATTTGTTCAATATCACGTACTGTGTGAGTACTATGGCACATAGTCCTAGATTCACTTTGCTACCCTTAAATCTCCACATGATTACCATTCTTAAAACGAGATCACTATAAAATTCTGGAAACCACTCTAAAACATTCTAAAATATGTCTATTTACTTATATAGTTCCTAAACTTATAGTACCTCCCCCCCTGATGGTCCCACACACAGCCCTAGTAATGTATTTCTCTATTACTTCAATCTAGTCATATATTAGAGCTCCTATTTTAAACTGATTTTCTTCTCAGTTTGAAATTTATCTCTATGTGTGATTGATCAAATAATTTAAAAAATATTACTTGAAATGATTTTGAAGAGCAGATGGTAATGGAAGCAAACATGATGACCTGATTAAAAGAAATATCCTGAATACTACAAAGTAAGACTTTCATTGTTTTAGTCTCTGCTTTTAAGTTTCAATAGTTCCTTGGGCTGCAGATGGTAGCATCGGGGTTAGGGTAGAGCATATAGTGTAAAAGGAATTGGGTAGGGCAGTATCGAAAAAATATATAGCCCAAGTTATATATGTGATAGGCCACACAAGTTTTCTGGAGGCCAAATCGTTTCTTCATATTAATATAATGGCAATGGGTGTAGCTAGGGATATATGTTGAGAGGGGGGCAGGCTTTGGCAGCCAACCAGCTGATAGAAAGTCACAGCATAATCTCAATTTTGGAAATAATTGAATTCCTATTGAAGTTGACAAACCTTGGAAGTTATCAAGCAATTTAATTATAGTGTGACACCTAATTATACTGATGTTATTCCCAATCCTCATGCAAAGTGAAATGCTGAAATTTGAAAATGAAGGAGATATAGGATTTTTTTTTTTATTTAAACCTAATTAATAATTTGTAAAATTTTTGCTGCATGCCCTTATTCTTTTCAGGTCCAGCAAATTTACACGGTTTTTGCAAATTTGAAAATTCAGCCTAATCTACTGCACTGTCAAGAGCAAAAGCAAAACAGCCCTAATTTAGGGGTGACTAATTCTTTGCAGGTGTTCTTATAATTTTTTTCTTATTTTACAGGCAATATTCTAGCGGATCCAGGGGAGGGGGCACGCACCTTCGCTAACGTAGTGGCGGATTTGGAGTTGGGACAATGTAACACGTTAGAGTTATTTTTTTTGTAATTAGTTTTTTATAAGCTGAGTTATTTATATAGATCTCCAATTGTTAAGACTATTTCTTTTTCCAAACGAGTTTGAAACAAAGTTTCAGTTACTCTTTGTAGTCTCTCTTAGATTTTACTGGTGACAGATACTGACTAAAAGTATTTCATTAAATTTAGATTTATCAAGGGAATTTGTCTGTATTACTACAAAAGCGAACTGGGAGGCGAAAACCTTCATTTTGTAATAACTAGGAGGGGAGACTTGAAATCCTAAGTTCTTTAGGCTGTCGAAATGATAATGTCTGGACTGTACTGTCACAACAGAGCTGAAAACTGAATATTTAAACCACTTTTTGCTGTCGAGATTTGTTTTCAACTCTTTCTATGGCACAGAGGCGAAGAAATTGGTATCATTACTTTTTTTCGCTGTCATAAAATTTGGATTTGCTTTTTTTGCGAAGTGGGATGACTTTTACGACAATGTTGTTTTTAGGGGGATTTGCATAATAGAAAGTAAATGCATGAGAAGCGCTAAGTTACTATTAATTAAGGTTTTGGAATTTCGTTAGCAAATGGTGGCCAATTTACTGCCCTATTTTCACATAATTAAAGCTCTGCATTATATGGTATGTCACCTCCTCAGTTCATCTTAAAGATTAAAATAAATGTCAAACTCTTTAGAAATATCTGAACTTTAATATATTTGTATAAGTATACACTTAAAACTAAGTATATGAGTAGAAATACTTCTTCAAAGGCTGGAATAATCATTTGAGAAAAATAGATTTTCAAAAAATTGTTTATAAATGAAGAAAAATGATTATGTGTTTATTTTTTTTTTTATCTAGCCAGTATAGATGGGTCTCTGAATTCTCAGTTTGAATCCGTGGAATGGCAACGATTAATTTTTTTAACATTTACTAATAAAACGTTGAAAAAAAGGGGAAACTCACACCACTTGAGTTAACCATGGAAATGGAATGCAACTACAATATTACCTCAGAAATTCTCACCTTCTCAATGCCAACTAGTCATGAAATATAGCTATGTCTATGTATAGGGGTTGCATATATTTGTTAATAAAATTGTATATACTGCTACATATACTGCTGAAGAATTTTATACTTATTTTGGTACATGCCATCCTATCTTATTTCCACAATTAGTTGTCTATAAATCAAAATCACTTTACATCACAATTCTCACACTTAATGCTAGATCTGAGCCTAATTTAAAATTTTATTTTTGTGCTCAACAGACATTTTCAGAAGATATAAAAATTTCAAGATTAAAAAAAAAGTTCAAAATCTTCCACAACCTAAAACCCTGAGAATTTAAATCACCAATCTATACCTATCAAATAAAACAAAAAAAATAATGAATTGTTTTTGAAGGAGTATTTTGACTCATATGTTTAGTTTGAAGTGCATACCTAAATGCATCTCTATTAGACTTCATATTTTTCTGATGATTTTGGTCTTTATTTTAATATTTTAGGATCAACAGAAGAGAAAATACTAACAAAGAGCTCTAATATGACACGACTAGCCATTATAAACATTCTTCAAAATTTTGAGGTAGAGATTAACTTTGTAATAAATAAATATGGTAGGAGTAGAAAAATATACTGGTAGGAGAAGACAAATATACTTTTTCTTCCAAAATTGCAAATACTGTAATTTAAATAATATATTATTTATTTTTATTTATTTATTTATTTGAAAACCCGTCAATCATACAAAATGAAAAAGACGGAGTACGAACATATAAATATAAGAAAATATATAAGAACATATCAGAAGAGACATAACTAGAAAGAGACTCAACTAATAAAAGGGCAAACAAAATAGCACTAAAATGAATAAAACGAAAACAGATCTATTGTAAAAGGAGATTATACCAATCGTGATCTACTATTTTAATATGGTGTCTTTTGATTAAATTTTCAACTGCAACATGAGGGTCAGTTATGTAATACTTTTTAATGAGGATTGAGTTTCTGTACCAGGGAGGAAAACGTAGGAGGTATTTAGCAAAACGGAAGAAAAGCGCACGGATTTTAGACAAATCAGCCTTCGAGAATAGTTTCCAAAATGGTGCCAGGTACAGAATATGAGGTAAAACAGTAGCGTTATATAGGCTGGCAAGGAGGGGGCGGCTAAAACGGAATTTAGCAGAGACTATGGAAGCATACGAGCCGGGGATGCGTCGATTGAGGTGTCTGATCAGTAGAAGACGTGTATGGTCAGCAGTATTCACGAGATTTTCACCAAAAAGCAGTGAAGGCACGTGTGGTATTTTTTGCCAATTGAAGAGAACTATCTCGGTTTTCTCAGGGTTAAAACTGAGGCCAAGTTTTAGATATTCGGTTTTAAGCGTTTCAAAAATGTCAGAAGCTTTTTGCAATGTTCTACTTAAGTTCAAGACGTCATCGGCGTAGCATACTAAGGAGGTGTCTATAGAGGAAAGAATGCATGAGGTTGGGCATTTAACTTGTGCTTGAAGAACATAATTATTGAACAAATGAGGGGAGGAGACAGCTCCCTGGCGGGCACCTTTCAAAACGGGGATCAATTTTTCAAGAGGCCGGGCAGGCAAATTTTTGTCAGGAGGAAGCTTTAGGCGAATGGACAGCCTCAAGTACATATCACGTAGGGATCGAACTATGCAGGGATTCAGACCTGGTTGTGAAGCTTTTAATAACATTGCAGCGTGTATGAGTGAATCGAATGCACGGCTGATGTCATGACTAGCTAAGACTATGCTCTCTCCAGAAAAATCCGCATCGAGTAGCACACTCACTACAGCCGTCAAGGCATCAGCACAACCAGTGCGGCGCTTAAATCCGAATTGACGTGGCGGTGTATAGCATTTAGTTTCCAGTTCATTAATGAATAGAAGCTCGAATAGTTTACATAAGGATGTGGCGACTGTAATGGGGCGGATTGACGAGCATTTGATGTCATTTTTCCCTTTCTTCGGAATGGGGGTAAGATCCCCTACGCAGAAGGATGAGGGAAATGAACTTGAAAAGAAATGGTGATTAGTCAATTGCCTATACTTAAAACCATCATTTTAGATGCCTTGTATTTCTACTTCTTTGTTCTATTTTTCTTGTTACACCCCTAAACTAGCTAGTATTTAATGTTTAATCTTTTAAGTATACACAATTGTATCTTAATCCTCATTTTCTACTCTCCATTACCATCATAATTACTAAGCATAGCCATATAGTTCAAGACTTGCTAGATGGTTTGACCTATACAAATAGTCCCAAAGAATGCATGACTCAAAAAAAGATGGTTTAAGATCAATTTTTTATGACAATACAAAGCCTAACAATTGCTAAAGCGGTCGGAAGGACAGAGGCTAAAAAGTATGCTGAAAATATTAATATCATATTCTTTTTTGTAGATGTGAGCAGCTTTTGGCTATTTTTTATGGTGGGGTGGTTTTTATAACTTACTATTTTTTGTTCCAGCATTTTTACATCAATCTAATTCCAATAGATTTATTAGAACCTTAACCCTCACCAGATATTAGATTAAATTTACAACCATTTTCACTATCTACCTACAACATGCAATTGTTGAAATTCCCTTTAAATTCAATTATCAATCAATCAATTTATTCAAAAAGAAAACACATAACAACAATAATAATAAAGATCCTAGAAGCGAACTTGTTAAGGACCAAAACAACAAAAAATTGTAAATGAAAAAGAGAGAGAAGAAAAAAAAAGAGAAAACAAGGGTAATTAAAGCAAATTGAACAAACATTTAAAGAAATATAATATCAAGATTTTAGTACATTATTATATAGCGTCCGAAAACTTGTGGATAGCTCGACACTGGAGGGTATTACATTCCATTGAATTATAGATTTATAAATTGGGGATCGCTGTGCGGAACTAGAGATACACCTGGGGACAATGAAGGAACGCTTGGATGAACGGAGACAGTGGCCTTCAGAATTATTACTATTAAAATAAGTTAATAAGTGGGGAGGAAGATTTTTATGGTAAGCGGAATATGCAAGGGATAGATTTAACTTTTTGATGATTTGTTCAAAAGGGATAATACCAAAATCGGAGTACAAGTCCTTGGTGGGATATAGTCGTGGCAACCGAAAAACTGCTTTGACGGCACGGTTTTGAGCAGATTTTAATTTATTGGTAACTGAAGGATAAGTATTGCCCGATACAGATCCGCAGTATGAGATATATGGGTAAATAAAAGAATAATAAAGGGTGACAAGGATATCGAGAGGAAGAAAATAATTCACACGATTAATTATACTTACCTGACGCAAAATTATGGCTCTAACACAGGACACATGTGTTGCAAATGATAGGCAGGAGTCTATGTGGACACCAAGAAACTTGGCAACTTCGACCTGCGGGAGGAGATTGGTAGAATATTTTAGGCCAAGTGCTGGCTGAACTTCATTTTTTTTGTAAGGGGTTTGAAATAATACCACCTGACTTTTCTTGCTGTTAATGGTCATGCAGTTAACGAGACACCACTCCTGTACTCTATTCAGAAGGGTTTGAGTAGAGGTGACGACGGATGGTAAATTAGGACCGGTGATGAAAAAGTTGCTATCGTCAGCAAAAAGTACTGGGTGCACTGATGGGCCCAGGTCCGTAATCAAATCATTAATATAAAGGAGAAAAAGTATTGGACCAAGAACAGAGCCCTGTGGGACGCCCCTCCGGACAGGTAGGGGATGTGAAGTCACCCCACCCAGTCTCACACTCTGTACTCTACCAGAGAGATAAGAGCCGAACCATGAGAAAGGAACTCCGCGAATCCCTAGGTTATTGAGTTTACTTAATAAAACACTGTGATCAACCATGTCAAAGGCCTTTGAAAAATCCAGAAATAAGCCCAATACAGTATTTTTAAGGTCAAGTTGGGAACGTATAAACTGTGTGGCGTCTATTAGTGCATGAGCAGTTGAAAATTTGGCACGTAAGCCATATTGATGAGGAGAAATCAATGAATCTGATGACTGATTCCCAAATACAAAGGGAGAAAGACGTCGGAATATAATTCTCTTGAGCACCTTAGATATAACTGGGAGAAGTGAGATTGGACGATAATTGCTTATCTCAGACGGATCGCCTTTTTTATGAATCGGGATAACAATTGCTGATTTAAATATTTCTGGGAAGACTCCATTGGTCATAGACAGGTTTGCTATGTGCACAATGGGTTCACAAATATAGGAAGATACGGTCCTAAGAAGCTTATTACTTATGCCAAAGAAGTCAGGTGTACTACTATTTGAGAGAGATACGATAACTTGAAGCACCTCTTTGCGATCAGTTGGAGAGAAAAACATGGATCTGGGATTCTTGCTAGGGTGTACTGACTGTGAGAAGGAACAGGAGTTAGCATTTGGAATATTAGTGAAATAATTATTAAAAGCATCCGGTACTAAAATTGGGTCAATTAATCTGCCACTGATGTCCCTAAGATTAATAGGAACAGATCTTGAATTCCTTTTTTTTGAAAGGATTTCATTTATTGTAGACCAAATTTTTTGCAAGTTCCCTTTGCAGTGAGAGATTTTTGAATAATAATAATTTTTCTTTGCTTCCCGGATGAGTTTGGTATATATGTTTTTGTATTTTTTATAATTAGTCAGGTCAATAACGCTACTGGTTTTGCAAGCTAACTTATATAGGTCATTTTTTCGGTATGAAGAGATTATCAGGCTATTTGACATCCAGGGGCGTATATGGGTAGTTTTTCGGTTTGATTTACGAACTGGAAAGGTTGAACTAATAAGATCACTCAATCCCTGTGTGAAACTACTTGTGGCTGAATTAACATCCTGACAATCCAAAGTCTTGGACCAGTCGAAGGATTTCAAACAATCCGTGAACCGGTTCATATTCACAGTATTATATATTCTATTAGACGTAGGGGTATTAGTTCTACGGGGTTGAGTAGCTGATAGGGAGGGTAAGGAAAGATAGACTGGAAAGTGATCTGACAGGTCAGAAAATATTATTTTGGAGGACAGGTGGTTTCCCAGGGAAGTGGATACAAAAATGTTATCAATTAAAGTAGCGGTAGACCTCATGGGATCAACTCTAGTAGGAAAAAGGATTGTGGGAAGAAGACCACTTGAGGTAAATGTTTCAAAGAAGGTATCATTATCATTGTTATTGCTAACATTTAATAAATTACAATTGAAGTCCCCAAAAACTATTGCCTTCTTTTGTGGTAAATTAATAAAACTAGAAAAATCATCAAACTGATTACAAAAGAAAGGTGTCGGAAATGAGGGTGGTTTATAAAATAACGAAAAAATAAAAGAATTCTCGTCTACACTTATGTCGACGATTATTGAATAAATGCATCTATTATTTATAGGTTGCGAGAACAAGAATTCACAATCGAATAGTCTGGTGAATTTTAGACTTGATCGGATGTAAAGAGAAATGCCGCCAGAGGACTTGGTTAATTTTCTTTCAATATGAATAGCTTGAAAGCCAGTGAGGGAAAATTCATTAGTATCATCAATTTCTGAAAGCCACGTCTCCGTTATTCCAATTACGTCGAAAGGGCAGTAACCATTTGTTAAAATTAAATCTTTAAAATTAGCCCACTTATCCCGTATGCTTCTGATATTAAAGCAAATTACATTAAGTTTGGTCTCTTCCATTAGCTTAGGTTTCACATTTTTCACAAAATCAAAAGTGTCGAGATATTTACAGTTAATTTGGTTTAAAGGGCTATCGGGGCTAGCTATGGTGTTGGTGGACAGATTAGTTTGGTCATCGTAATAATTAAAAACAACATTATTGCACAGTGACAAATTATTAAGAAACGTAAAATCTTGTAAAGTACTTGTACTTGTGTTTGTTTGACTGTTCATTTCTTAAGCAGTAGTTTCTGTGCTTCTGGACATTTATACGAATAACAGGGGTGGTCGGAGGAGCCACAGAGAGCACATTTCATGACAAGTTGACACGGGTTTTCTTTGGAGTTCTGGTGGTCACCAGCACATTTAGAGCATCTCGGGGAAGCTTTACAGTTATTCGCAGTATGGCCGTAGCACTGGCATTTGTAGCACTGGGTAGGCAAAAACTTGTACTCAGTTATAGGTAGACGCTCGTAACCAATAACAAGGGGATTCTCAATGGCATAGTTTAGGTGGTCACGTGACTCAAACTTTAATCGAAAAGACCTCGTACTTCCTAACTGAACAACTTCTATACAGTTATTAGCGAGATCACATAGGTCACTTTTAGATGTTCCGTCAGGCACTCGGCGTACTATACCGAAAAAGGCAGGACTCTTCACTTTAGCATTCATGGATTGGTCTACTTTGCTTAATGCATCTGCCAAAGTATTGGCGGCACCCTTGTCCGACAGAACTACTTGCCATGCATCCCTCCTAGGCCTCAAAACAACTATGCTTGAACTGACACCCCCACAAGCTTTATCCAGGAAATCTTTTCGAGCGTCAGGATTATTCAAGTTTTTTGGTGGATTTTTCACAATAACTGAATAGGACGGTTTTGCGGGTGGGGGAGGTTTCATATCAGGAATAGTTTGCACGACTGACCTTGCTTTATGGTGCTCAGCGAAGCTTTTAAATTCCATGTAGAGTTCATTAACCTTTCGAGTTAACGTAGCTGTTGTCTCCCCTGGCACACATGGGACCTGATCTGGCTCGAAAATCAGATACTGAGGTAGGCTGATCTTTTTCTCATCACAAAGATCAAAGGCTCGAACCATATCACTTACATTATCAGTCACTTTGGGGCGCTCAGTTACCCTAGTAATAGAGGCATCAGCCCACAAAATCTTCTTTGCTTCAATTAACTTATCTCCTTTGAAAAAATCGCAAGCAATTTTTACAATATTATCAGCTGAACAACCTGCATTTCTAGCCCGTGAAATGAAATTCAACACGGGATTCAAGACAAGTCTTTCACCTGGCATCATCCGGTGAAATGATCAAATTTCATCAAAATTCGTGGGCGGGGCCACAATAGTTGTCAGTAAAAGCAATAGCAAATCAGGTAGTAATACTCACAAGATATATATTCAGAAGTTGCGTACACAATTTTAATTATCCAAAATCCAATTATTCAAAGCAAATTGTTAACAGCACGTTACACAACTTAAATAGTTGCGTACACGATTTTAATTATCCAATTATCAAAAGCAAATTGTTCACAGCACTATATAGCATTGTACACAATTTCAATAGTTGCGCAATGAAATAAATATCCAAACAATAATCCTCTGTAAGTTAACCAACCAATATAAACTGGTTTTCATCCATATAGGTCAAAGACTGAATGTAGACTGTGTGTTGCAAGTTTATCAAAGCAACCTATTATGTGCCCTTTGCTAAAAAAAAAAAAAATCCTTGATCCACCCCTGATATTCTATTGAATCACAATCAGTTCAAAATCATAATGAACATTACAAGCTGTAAAACTTTTCAAGCAAACAGAGCTATGTTATGCATGTTAAAAGAAATTAGCTGAAAGTTCAAATGGATTATCATATAGTTCTATCATTGTCCATAATGGAAATATATTAAATTAACTACAAGTTAGGTTATATTAAGCAGGGCGAAGACAACAATGATTCAACAGTTTTGCAAAAAAAAACTTTTTATACTCCAGAAGGCTCAATTTAAAGAATTTTGGCTTGAAAAAGGGTTTCAGTAAGAAGGAAAAGCATCTAGGAGTCCAACTGTTTGATTTGAAGCTTTATCAGAAAAGGGCACAAAAACTCCAATTTCCTGAAATTGGAGCATTTTCAACTACAAATTCAGCACAACAAAACATTACCTGTTTTGACACAAGTCATAGCCCAATTCAACATGTGTTGAAATACTCCACTGGCAGAACTAGGGGCGGCTGGGGGGAATCCACCCCTCCCTTTCTCTCAAGATTTTTCTGGCACCCTCTTTCCCTGTTTTTCACAAAAAAATGTCAATTTGGTCAATTATTGGCACCTTTGTCACATTGGCCCCCTATATTTTGCTCACTAGTGCCTCTGTCATACTTGACCTCCCCAAAGATTTTGCTCTAGATCCATCCCTGAATACTTGGCAAACGTTTGTGGGTGGATCCAGGTGCATTTGACATGCCTATTCTTTTTACTTTATTTCTTTGCTTTTCTTCAACTTTGTTTAATGTGTAAAAGTATAAAACACTATTCAGATAGTGGCAACAAAAAACTGACAAAATTGTTTCAAGTATAGGAACAAATTCGGACAATCATATTGAGTGCAATCTTGTGACTTAGGTCATATGACTCTTTTCTTTTTTCAAAGTGTTGCATATATGTCACAGGAATAGCATCTCTAAACACTATCTGAAATGGCCCACTTCCTCTCAGCTTTGACAGTCCAACAGAGATTTCCTTATTGCTCATTATATTTGGCTTAGTGGAATTTACTTTCATATGTAAATTCTTAGCTTCTCTACACATTCAACAACTATGTTTTTGTAAGAGGAGCCTTGATTTTCAACATAAATTATTTCTTATCTGTTTTAAATGTTCAGTGAAGTAACAACAGTCACCTATATTTTGACAAGGCCTGTTGCTGTCTGTCAAAAATTTTGGCAAGGCTACTACAACATATTCCCAAAAGAAATATATCCCTTGATAGAAGCCAATATCTTGTTTGAATTTGGTTGAAAGAACATTTTTTCTAGGCCTGGTATTCCACTACATCAAACAAGAATTTTCAACACTTGGAACATAGTTTTATCAACATAATATTTTCTACCATTTTAATCCAGTTTTATCAAGAAAAAGCCAATATGGCTACATTTTAAAGAAGATCAGACATATCTTGATGCATTGGTACTAATCCTAACCTTTTTGCAAAAGAATAACTAAGTAATGACAATCTGAACATTGCATAGCTAAATAAAATTACAGGGAACTCCTTTCATAACAAAAACAGGAAACCAATTGAATTGAATATTCTTTTCTTATCTGGATGTATCAGATATAGCATCACAATTTTGCATTGTCAAAATATAATGACACCTTCAAGAGATGATGCTCCAAGTCACAACTGGGCAGAATTATCCTGTTTTGAAGGAAAATTTCAACAGTGATTCCAAAATTCATAGTCATATCATAGGTATCTTTACCCTAAAACACTTTTATAACAAGCCACTAGTTTGTTCAACCCCCCCCCCCCCCCCCTGTCCTCTAATCTAGCACTGAAAAAATTAACAAAATAATCTTTTCAACTAAAGAAATCATACTATGGGCATTCTGGAGCTATAGGACCCAGAAATTTAAGCCTCATTGCTGAAATAGCCTTCTTTTGCTATTTTGCAAAAAATAGAATAATCTTTTTTAACTTATATAATTTGTCTGCCTTGCCCTTTTATTTTTGTAGAAAAGCTGCCTTTTATTGCATATTATAATTTACAAAACTTGTTTAATCTGAAGATATGTCACAAAAGTTTTCCATAAGTACAATGAATATACAATAATATAGATAAAATTTCTATTCATTCAATTTGTCACCAATATGGCATAATCAAAGGTGCAGAGATGGGAAATTTGGCTGTCAAATTATAGCATAAAATAAAACCCTTTTTGTTATACTATCTGGTCTAATTACCCTTATCAGAATAACAGCCAAACCAATTATTGTTGTCTAATTACAATAGATAGCCTACACTTAACTTGTTAGATCAATTTTCAGTGCAAGTGTTTTGCCTAAATATCTTTGAGTGTACAAAAATATGTCCCTGTGCAAATCCAGAAACTTGAGTTGAAGTGGGGCAAATTAAAACAATGAATCCAGCTAAATATACTATTTAAACCTTTTGGTAAGATTATATGAAGTAGAAACACACTCTAATACCATAATGTCTATGGTCTTGGCTACTGGCAATATTTCTAGGGTAGGCATGCCCACACATAGCCCCTAAACTAAGCCCATCATATGACAAACAAGCAACATCAATGACAACAAGCAGCAGGAAGAAACTATGGTAAATATTTTGATTAACAGAATATTCAGATAGCCAAGAAAGAAACTTACCTTTACAATCACAATTTTATCCTGAATCCAAATACAACATTTATTTCCGTTCTAAATCTAACTTTAAGCCCTTAACAGAGGCTCAAAGATAATACCTTTAATTCTGATTTTAGATATAGCTTATATACCTATTATTGCATCAATCTTGTTAAAACCAAATTACCTGTAAATTGAAATGACAGTGACAAATCAAGGGTCAATAAATGTATATGAAATTTATTATATGAGCTACTGCATTTGGGCAAGGCCAGAAAGGATAAGTTAGCCAAAGTTGTTAAGTTAGGTTAGAATTAGATTTGCAACAGAAACAAATGTCATATTAGGATTCAGGATGAAGTTCTGATAGTAAATATAAATTTTAAGTAAATATAAGCTTTTTTCTTAGCTATCTGAATAGCATACTCTGTTCATTTATCAAAATATTTAGCTATATACAAAATATTTAGTCAGTGTCCCTCAGACTCCCCACCTATCAGCCTCAACCTCCCCTAGTCTATCAAAAGAAGTGAGACACAATCGCTACTTGCAAACTGTTCAAAAACAACAAGACTCTTCATCTCATTACTTGCAAGTATCACAAGAGGTGAACATAAAGAAGCTGCAATTCCCCCATTGACATAAGTGTTAGTATTTCTTTTCGTTCTAGTCCCAAACCATAAATACAATCAAGGAGTTGATCATGAAAAATACAAAAACAATGAATTCATTTCCTTTCTATCTAAAGCACATGAATGGGCATAAATTTACCAAGGTGATTTATTGTTGCAAAGAATTTTTCTACACTAGTAGACAAACTTATTTAAAGAGCCACGTTTTCTAATTTTGATTTATATTTTATTAAAGATGCCCTATTATAATAAAAAATAGGTAGCGTTGCAAAGTGCCATTTAGATACCTCTCTATGTTGATACGGTATTAAGTACCTCTGAGGCCTGTTGGGTGTTTTTGTACCTTCATTTTTAAAACCATTTACCAGCAGAAGCGAGTGAAAAAATAAAACAAAGGGTTGGGAAAGCGTAAGGGTTGCATTGTCCCAAAAAACCAGCAGTGAGTGGGGTTGGGAACTTTCCCTTCCCCACTAGTGTAAATAGATCCGATAGTTCAAAATATTTTGACTTTAGTGGCAATAGATGTACATTTTCGGAAAGGGATACGGTATCCACTAGTTATGAAGATAACCAAACAACTAGTGACAACTATGTTCAAGTGATCAAGTACAAAACATTAAAAGTCATCGCTCTAAGTTTCTCCAAGTGCTGAGCACAAGCGTAGACTCCTTGAAAAATAAACTAACGGAGTTACGGATCTTAGCAGCAAAAAATGATCATGATGTGATTTGTGTAACTGAAATTAAGCCGAAGAATACAAAAAACCCCTTGGACGATGCCCACATTGGAATTGCTGGATATTTCCTATTTAAAAATTTACAAGATGAACCGAGAAGAGGAATCGCAGTCTATGTGAAGGCAACTTTATCGGTAAGCATAATCTCTCTTAATAAAGTTTTTGATTCGGTTGAATATTTAGCTATAAAGATTGTGCTACCCCGAGGAAGTCTAGTTTTAGCCACCTTTTACCGGAGCCTTAGTTGCCCAAACCTAATAGAGTCTGAACTGGCACTTTGTAAAGCCCTGAAGTTACTACAAGATAAGAAGCCAAAGCTCCTTTTAATAATTGGAGATTTTAACCTTCCTCAAGTCAGCTGGGTTGATGGCTTAGGGTATTCCCCCCAGTATCATGAGGGTCATGCTATGAACTCTGCTTTTCTCACTTACCTAGCAGAAAATACCCTATATCAATCCGTTGAATCACCAACAAGATTCAGAGATGGAGAAATACCCTCGTGCTTGACCTGGTAATCACAGACAACCTAGATCAAATTCTAAGTATCGATAATTTACCACCGATTGTTGCAAGTGATCATGTATGTCTTTTAACAACTCTCTAACTACCACCACCTTCTTCCGACCATATTTGCAGAAGATATATCGATTACGAGAGAATCCGCAAGGAACTAAGGAGAATGCAAAATGGTTACTGGGAAGCACTGTTTGAGCACAAGTCAAGCAATGACAGCTGGAATCTCTTCAAGGAAATAATGCTAAAGCACGAGGAGACATGTACCACTGTCTCATATATCAAGAGACCACGTACCCTACTTTACTTGACTAGGTCCAAAAAACGGGAAATGAACAGACAAGAACAGATACTGGACAAAATACAGGCGAACAAATTCTCGAGAACAATATGATAAATTAAAAAAAACAAGGAATAGACTGAGAAAGATTACACGATATTCTATAAAAAAAAAGAAAATATCATTGCTACAGAAACTAAAACTAATCCAAAGAAGTTCTGGAACTATGTATCATCAGCAAAGCCAAGACGACATTCCATTCCCTACCTAACCACGCCATATGGCAAAATCACCAATCATGCAGAGATAGCAGAAACCTTAAACAAACAATATTCGTCAGTCTACACTGTGGAAAACTCTAGAAACATCCCAAATACCCAGGAATATCCCGTCAATGTAACAATGCCAATGGTTGTCTTGAGTCAGATATCCAAAAACGACTGAAAAAGCTTGACGCATCGAAGTCGAAAGGACCAGACGGTATACACCCGAGACTACTCAAAGAGACTGCTAAACTCATATCCTCACCTTTAGCAAAAACCTTCAAGAAATCACTAAAAGAAAAAGCTGTCCCCTCTGACTGGAAAAAAGCTACTGTTATACCATTACGCAAGAAAGGCTCCAAAGACAAAGCTGAAAATTATAGGCCAATAAATCTAAGATCTGTAACTTCATACATTCTAGAGGGAATCATAAGCGATGCTGTCACTAAGCACCTGACATACAGCAACATCATGTCTCCAAATCAGCATGGTTTCCGAAATGGCCATTCCACGGACACAAACCTAATACAGTCATACGATGAAGTCACCAAACTATTGGAAAAAGGGACACCCGTGGACGTGATTTGTTGGATCATGCAAAAGCATTCGACAAAATGGCGGTTTTCTTGAAAGTAGTCCAAAATTTGAATAGCTACAACTTAGGGGTTGACAAATCCCCAACTGCCCCCAGGGCAAGAGCTCTAACGTCCACAATTTGCCCGTTATTAATATACAAGTTTTTTCTGAAAGAGAAAAGTTTTAGCTCCTTTTTAAGACTCAAAAGAGATCAAAGGGCAATTAGCCCCCTCCTTCCGCAATATTTTCCCCCAAATGCATCCGGTCAAAATTATTAGATTGTCATATTGTTCAAAATTTTCCAAAGGCCAAATCACTATGCTCCCGCGGTTAACCCCCCCCCCAGCCCCCAGGACAAGAACTGTTAGCTATGCAGGTTCCTTATTAAATAAAAAAACAAGTTTTTTAAATGAAAGCAAGGAGCGACATTAAAACTTAAAACAAACAGAAATTACTCCGTATATGAAATGGGCTTTTCCTTCTCAACGCCCCGCTCTTTACGCTAAAGTTTGACTCTTTCTCTTAACTCTACATTTTAAAACAGTAAAAAACTTTAGCATAAAGAGCGGGGCGTTGAGAAGGAAAAGCCCCTGTCATATACGGAGTAATTTCTGTTCGTTTTAAGTTCTAATGTCGCTCCTTGCTTTCATTTAAAAAACTTGTTTTTTTTATTTAATTTCTGAACGTTTTTGAATCAATGCATGTTTTGATTTTGACTCTCCGCAGAGGAATAATTAAAACGAAATTTGTACATTTATTTTTTTTTTGGCTAAATGGCTTTCTCGTAATTTTGATCGAATGATTTTGAGAAAAAAAGAGCGGGGGAGGAAGCCTATTTACCCTCCGATTTTCGGTTAATTAAAAAGGCAACTAAAACTTTTATTTTTTTACGAATCTTTTTATAAGTAAAAGATATACGTAACTTACAAATTATCTTACGTAAAGAACTTTTGTATTCTCGTGTTTTTATTACATATATGAGGGGGTTCGCCCCCTCGTCAGTACCTCGCTCTTTATACTAAAGCTTAAATTTTGTCCCAATTCATTAAGAATGACCCCTGAATCACAAAAGTCGCAGAATAAATAGTTGAAATTACTAAAAATACTTTAGCGTAAAAAGCGAGGTATTAGGAGGAGGTGAGCCCCTCATATGGGTAATAATTTCTGTTCGTTTTAAGTTTTAATGCTGCTGCTTACTTCCAGCTGAAAAAAAAACTTTTTTTTCATATTTATTTTTTCATTGTTTTTTTTAAGTAATGCTAGTAAATCCTGCGCTCCCTTCATGGAAATTTTCTTCCCCCATGACAAATTCCTCGATGGGAAGTTCCCCCAGCATATCCCCCTCTTCTCAACCCCTGCCTCCAACCAAAAAATCCTCCTGAAAACGCCTGTACACTTCCCAATAACTATTACTATATTTAAGCACTGGTCAAAGTTTTGACCTGGACTGTGGGGGAGTACGTCGTCCCCAAAGACATAGTTATAAGGTCTTTCGTCTACGTTGAATAAAATGGCTATCTCAGAATTTTCATCCGTTGACTTTGGGAAAATAATTAGCATGGGAGGGGGCCTAGGTGTCCTCCAAATTTTTTGGTCACTTAAAAAGGGCACTAAAACTTTTTATTTCCGTTAGAATGAGCCCTCTCGCAACATTCTAGGACAACTGGGTCGACACAATCACCCCTGGGGAAAAAAACAAAACAAAAAAAAACAACAAAAAAACAAACAAACAAATAAACACGCATCCGTGATCTGCCTCCTGGCAAAAAAATATAAAATTCCACATTTTTGTAGATAGGAGCTTGAAACTTCTGCAGTAGGGTTCTCTGATACGCTGAATCTGATGGTGTGATTATTCTGATGGTCGTTAAGATTCTATGACTTTTAGGGGGTGTTTCCCCTATTTTCTAAAATAAGGCAAATTTTAAATTTTAACTCGTAACTTTTGATGGGTAAGACTAAACTTGATGAAATTTAAATATTTAAAATCACCATTAAAATGCGATTCTTTTGATGTAGCTATTGGTACCAAAATTCCATTTTTTAGAGTTTTGGTTACTATTGAGCCGGGTCGCTCCTTACTACAGTTCGTTACCACGAACTGTTTGATTGTTAACACTTAAGGTTGTCTATTATTAACATATAAGGTTATTTTTTTGCAAAAGAAGACATGTTTGTTCCTACCTCTGCTTCAGCTATTACTATTAAAAATTCACCGCAGTACAAAGCCGCCTGAGGCCAACACAGCTAAGCACGCTCCTCCTCCATCCCAATCTATTCAAAACCTTCCTTTTTACACCCTCCCAGAAAGTTCCCATTTCCTTTAAATCTTTCTTTATGAAATCCTCCCACCCAGGACAAGGACGACGTGCTTTCCATTTAGCCCTAGACGGCTGGCTGAAAAGGATAATCTTCGGCAATCTGTCATCTGCACAATAGGCCCCAGCCATCTCAACCTTTATTTCATTATAGCCCCAGAAACAGGGATTGAACCACATTTAGAAAGAATCATGTTTGATTCCGGATCTCCAAAAAGGCTTAGGGCATAAAGGCAATGAACATCTTGTTAAAAAAAGTCAAACCTCAATTAACCATGCCTATCGGATTGATATACCCCCCCCCCCACACACACACATACAAAGTTTTGGAGAGGGGTGCTGAACCCAGTAAAACACACCATTTACATGCTGATTGCCAGAAAGATGAATCATAAATACCCAAGGAACGGCTGAGGTAATTAAGTTGAAAATTTGAAGAGATGTTGAAGAGTTATTCGAGGGCAATTAACCCCCTTGCACTTTTTAGACGATCCCTCCTCTCATCATTGATCAAAATTTTGAAAAAAAGGTGATTTTGTTCAAACAGTAAAAATGTCTAGTAGCTATGCCTACAGGGATGTAATGCATCCTTGTTCAAGCCATCTTTTTCAAGCTAGTCGACAAAGTAAAAAATGTACGTTCGGGGATGAATTAGCCCCCACAGCCCTTAGGGCAAATGTTGTAATTTATATAAGTTGCCCATTGCTTATATACAAGGTTGCATATTTGGGAAAGGTGGCGTGTTTGATCCTGAGTCTAATAACACAACAGTAATATCTAAGGAATAGCTTAGGTTATGGAATGGCATTGCAAATAAAAATAAAATTGGAACGAAATAAAAGCTTGAACTGCACAGCTTTCAGCAGTTTGTATCATTATATATTAAATATTTAGTTTAATTCTTATCAATTTTTTCCAAAGACTTTTAAAGAAAAAATATAGTTTTCAAAAACACGTAAATGTCGCCGAGGCTACAGCCCTTTACAGTTAGGGAAGGGGGAAGTAGCCAAACTCTTATTTGTAGACAAGGCCATGACCTCAGTCATCTATCAAACCACCTGTCCATGTCCATACAAAATTAGCATTAGCAAATGTAAGCCATTGTAAAGGTATAAGCAAAACACCTCAAATCTAATGAAATAGTCCCATGTTTTCATCTCCCTACAAGACTCTTCAGAGGAATACACAACCGCCTCTATGGGTTTTGGCGCATATTAATACCTGTTGCATGACTGTTTATTTGATTTCTATTCGCCTTGGGTTTAATTTGTTCTTTAATAGTAAATCAGCATAAAAATCCGATTCTTTTGATATATCTTTTAGCATCGAAATTCCGTTTTTTAGAGTTTTGTTTACTATTGAGCCGGGTCGCTCCTTACTACAGTTCGTTACCACGAACTGTTTGATTTCTGGTCTGGAAAATACCCACATCCTCCTGGAAAATACCCTCTGCAGCTGGTTGGCCTCCAATCGTCTGTAAACTCGATGTAAACGTCATGTAAAAGTTTCGGCCGGATCAGGCAACATTGGGGGGAGTTGGGGCGGGGAAACCTAAAATCTTGGGAAACGCTTAGAGTGGAGGGATCGGGATGAAACTTAATGGGAAAAATAATCACAAGTCCTATATATGTGATTGACATAACCAAAACAGATCCACTCTCTTCGGGGGAGTTGGGAGGAGGGGAGGGCTAATTCTGAAAAATTAGAAAAAATTATGTATTTTTAACTTATGAAGGAGTGATCAGATCTTAACGAAATTTGATGTTTGGAAGGATATAGTATCTCAGAGCTCTTATTTTAAAATCCCGACCGGATGCGGTGACATTGGGGGGAGTTGGGTGGGGGACCTAAAATCTTGGGAAAACGCTTAGAGTGGAGGGAACGGGATGAAACTTGGTGGGAAAAATAAGCACAAGTCCTAGATACGTGATTGACATAACTGGAACGGGTCCACTCTCTTTGGGGGAGTTGAGGGGAAGGGTTAATTCCAAAAAAATAAGGCATTTTTAACTTACTAAGAAGTGATCAGATCTCAATGAAATTTCATATTTAATAGGACCTCGTAACTCAGATCTCTTATTTTAAATCCTGACCAGATCCATTGTCATTGGGGGGGGGGGACCGGAAATCTTGGAAAGCGCTTAAAGCGGAGAGATTAGGATGAAACTTGATGGAAAGAATAAGCACAAGTCCAGGATGAGTGACTGACATAACCGGACCGGATCTTTGGTGGAGTTGGGGGGGGGGAGTAATTTGGAAAATTAGAAAAAATGAGGCGTTTGTAACTTACGAACGGGTAATCAGATCTTAATGAAATTTGATGTTTAGAAGGATCTTGTGCTTTAAAACTCTCATTTTAAATCCCGACCTGATCCAGTGACATCGAGGGAGTTGGAAGGGGAAGCTGGAAATCTTGGAAACCAGAAATCTTGGAAAACGCTTAGAGTGGAGATTTCGGAATGAAACTTGATGGGAAGAATAGGCACAAGTTATAGAAGACTGAAATAATTGGAACAGATCCGTTTCCTTTGGGAAGCTGTGGGTTGTTAATTTGGAAAAAATTAGAAAAATTGAAGTATTTTCAACTTAAGAGCTGGTGACCGAATCTTAATGAAATTTCATATTTAGAAAGAACTCATTTCTCAGAGCTCTTATTTCAAATCCCGGCCAGATCTGTTGACATTGGGGGAAGTTGGCTGGGGAAACCAGAAATCTTGGAAAACGGTTATAAATGTCGTAGATTCGTGATTGACGTAATCAAACTGGATCCGCTCTCTTTGGGGTAGTTAGGAGGTGGGTTCAGTGCTTTGGCGAGTTTGGTGCTTCTGGACGTGCTAGGACGATGAAAGTTGTTAGGTGTGTCAGTGTCAAAGTCGACCATTTGGGGGCTGAAGGGAGAGGAAAAATTAGAAAAATTGAGGTATTTTTAACTTATGAGTGGGTGATCAGATCTTAATGAATTTTGATATTTAGAAGGACCTCGTGATTCAGAGCTCTTATTTTAAATCTCGACCGGCATTAAGGCTCTGATTTTCCTTTTAAAGCAATCTATTGATTCTTAGAATTTTGCTAGAGCTCATACCATATGAGCTCATGGCTCTTCTGACCTCGTCACAAGTGCCATATGAACTCTTAGCTCTTGTTCAACCTTGCAGGTGCTAAGTTAACAAATAAAAAACTTTTATGAAACACTAGCAGAAAATGAGCGAAAAGAACATATCATCATGGAGCTCTAGAAAGTGAAACTTTTTCGATTTCTATAACAGAAGAAAAACACAACCATTAATTGGCATTAAGCTGAGTAAAAAACATAGTGATTGTATGAGTAAAATTATGTTAAAACATAGACTAACCCCAATCCCTTGTCAAGAAATAGGAATTGGAAAGGTATGGATATATTACGGAATAGAAAAAAGTTAAACTTAATTTACTTATTATTAAGATTATTCAACGATTCAAATTGTTAGCTATTGACTTACCTATAAGAGCATCTTTTTGAAAAGACCAATTACCCTATTTTGCTATATTTACCCCTTTCAAATATTTAGTCCAAAAGTATCACTTTTATTGCTTAACTTGCAAAACATGGAGTAAAAAAATGAAATTAGTTGGTTCGCTTCAGAAACCAGAAAGGAAATATAGACATGATACATCCAAGTAAAACAAAAAGAAACTATGTTGAAATTTCACCCAAGTCTGTTTATCTTACGCAGGCTATGCAATTAGGCCAACCCATGTAGAAATAAACATGAAATATTGTATGATGAAAAACTGAAGACATGTCTTCCTATTTGCAGTTTTCTGCAATATCTTAAGATTTTCAACTGCAAAAAAAGGTTACCAAATTTATCGAATTCGTTTCTACATATTCATTCCTCCGGTTTGGTAACGCTGTGGAACTTCATCCACGAGTTCTGATCTTCAATATTTTGTAACAAGCAAAACAAAAATCGTGGAAAATCCTGGCTTTCAGGTGTGAATAGACCTATAGTGGGGCCATCTGGCAAAGAGAACCTTAAAAATATTTATCTGTCAAATTCAACAGCCCTTGTGTTCAAAGAGTATTTTTTCAAGAATTATGACAAAAAGTCAAAGTTTAGCCTAAAAAGTGAGGGTTGGGGAAGAATAAGCCTCTGAACACAGAAGGAATAATTCATGGTCGTTTTAAGCCTTAATGTTCATCCTTAATCTCACACTTCTTTTTGTATTTAATTTTTTAACCGTTTTTCAAATCATTCTAGGAAATTTCTCGTGCAAATTTTCCCTAGGAAAACTTCCCTCCCCCCGGAGAGACTTTCTTCCCTCTGGGAAATTCCCCTAAAAAAATCTCGTATATTTCCCAATAACAAATACTATTGCATATCTCCAAGACCCTCTCCCTATTTTCTAGGAAGCTTAATTAAATAAGATCACACCTGAAAAAACAATTGAAAACCAAACAAACAAATAAACATACATCTATGAATTTTTTTTCTTATAAAAAAATCCAACATTTTTATCGATATGAACTTAAAACATTCACAGCAGGGTTCTCTAATATGCTAAATCTAATAGTCTGATTTTCATCAAGATCACTCGACTTTTTTAGGCTTTGTGCCCCTTTTTTGAAAATTATAGAAATTTTCTCCACTATTTGAGTCGTACCTTTTGATGAGACAACGTTAAATTTAATAAAGTTTGTATATTAGAAATACGCCTTAAAAGGCAATTCTTTTGACGCATTAATTGTAATGAAAATTTAGTTTTTTAGTTTCGGTTACTACTGGGCTGTGTACTTCCTTATCTACAATTTGTTGTCATAAATTGTTTGACGCATCTCTATTTACCTGTAGACATAAATGAGAAGGATCATCATTCAAGTGTTCGCAATAACTCTTTTAAAATTCTTCCTTTAAAATTAGCCTTAACAAAAGTAGATTTCAACTTCCTCCTTTGATGTTTCAATTAATTTTATTTTACAAATGTAACTTGTAATGTGGCTAATTCTCAATCCAGGCGAGGACATTGCTTAAGAAAATTGTGAAGTTTGCCACGTATCAAATCAGACGTGTCTCCTGTCTGAACTCCAAATAGTTGCCACCCCGCCGCCATACGGCTGGATACTCAAAAGAGCAACTTTAATACCGAATAAAACTTTTGTGTGGATGTTTGTAAAAATCAGACGTTTTTCAACTGACACAGACGCCTTGACGGGTTGCCAAACCCTTGGAGATATTTAGGGCGCTTTAAACTTAAGTTGATGAAATTCAGAGTAGCTCTCTCGAATCTCATGAAAATATCACCGAACACCTGCTCTATTGTATCTACGTTGAAGTATGTACAAAAACTAATATACTTCGATTTTAAATCAAATTTGTATATCAATTTTTACAAGATCTTCGTTGAAAAAGCAATTTGCTTTTTATTTCGTTATTTTGTCGCTAGCCTGGAATGAGCATGTGATGAGAAACACACCTTAACTTTGGGCTTGTTGATCCGAAAACAAAGATCTATGGTAGTGAGATTTAGGCAGCGCTATAAAAAAAGAACACCCAGACAAAGGTGCATTTGAATTCGACTTCATACTTAACCATCACCAACTTCAAACTTACTCTTCTCAACACTGAAGAGAACATTTTCAAATACCTGCTCTACCCCATCTACGCTGAACAAGATGTCAACTGAATTAAAATCAACTTGGTCGACTGACTGTGAAGAAAAAGTTGAGAGACACGGCTAATTGGAAAAAAAAAGCCAAGAGAGATGGTCTGAGTGAGAGAAAAAACTGTCATAGCACTTCTTTCAGAATTATATAAAAATGATGTCATTTAGCTTGTTGAATTAAAATCAACCTGGTGGACTGACTGTGAATAACAAGTCAAGAGCCACGGCTAATTGGAGGAAAAGCCAAGATAGATAGTCTGAGTGAGAGGCAAAACTGTCATAACCTTTTTTTAGAATTGTATAAAAATGGTGTCATTTCTCTTGTTGATAGGTAGTCTATCATCCATCCTAGGACGGAAATAAAGTAGATAGACATAGAGTAAAGGTGATTCAAATAGTTTATCAGTTTTAATAGTCTATATAGTCTATCAGTTCTAAATCTATAATAATTTAGGCAACTTCATTTTTCAACTGGATTTTTAAAAGGCTTGTCCCCGTTTGATAAGAAGACCTTTTCCTTTCGGACTCAGCCTAAAATCAACATTTTCTGTGAGAATTCAAAGTTTAGTAAATCAAGCAAAAATGACCTACCTTACTTTTTTTTCTAAACATAGAAGAAATGAAAAAAAAAAAAAAATCAAAAGAAAAATCACGAGGTCAGTAAACTTTTGGACAAATCAAATCCCAAAATATCCCATTTAGGAGAAATACAAGGGCCCAAATCGAAATCCAACGACAAAATTAGCCTAAAGGTAAAGAGGAAGACCACGAAATTATAATTCATGCGCAGTGGGATGGGAATTTTTTTTATTGGACAGCTGAAAAGTAATTATTATTAAAATATACACCAAGTATCCTTAAAATTTGAAATTCAGTCAGATCGCCATGTCTAGATTGCCTAGATCTGCCACGTCTATGAGAGATGTTTACCCAACTAAGCTCTGTATAGGTCAAATTTAGCACAAGATAGTATTATATACCTGCTACTTAAAATTTGCAACCAATCTAACTAACAGAGGAACTGTTTTCAATATGTTAAAGAAATTGCTGAAAGTAACTAAACTAAATTTAAAACATCAGTAAATTTTTTTTTTTTAACATGTGATGTTCATTTCCTTACAGATTTAGACTCAAAGTTAAACATTAATACTTTTATGAAAAATACTTTCATTCTGAGGTATTAAGCAGACGTGGTTGTAGAATTGTGTTATAAAATGGGAAGCTCTCTATCTTTCTACGCCATCGCTTGATGCTTAAAATAGCGAATAATTTACTGTTTTTTTTTATATTTTAGGTGACCTAATCCATTTATTTCCTGCTGATCATAGAAAAAGAGAAAAAATGTTGAGAACCAAAGGGGTTCTTTCCAAACACAAAAGGTTTTGACAATAGGCTACTGATTCAGTTTTATGACTCACAAAAATCTTTCATGCTAGAAAATATAAAGTCAAGCCCCAAAACCCGTTGAAACGAAAAGCGAGCGCTACTAATTAATTTTATAACTACAACAAAAAATTAATCAGAGCTCAAACCAAAATAGGTCCAAAACAGATTCCCAAACTCCTCCTCCACCTCGATGTGTACGGAGCTTCATACTTTGCCCCGTTCACTGAAATATCAACTTAAATTTTTTTTATACATTTCAAGAAGTCTAACTTTTTGTTTGGGTCGTTCTGGCTTGCCTAAAAACTCAGCTTTTAGTCGCCTATCATCCTGGATCTGCGTGTCTAATTTCGAAACTGAGACCTACCTCTGCCGTCTAAAGACCATGTGCTTAGGGGAAGGGGTAACAATTTTTTTAAAACGATACCCTACCTTTTCCATCTAAAGACCATGTGTTTAAGGGAAGGGGTAACAATTTTGTAAAAAAAAACCCTAACTTTGTCGTATAAAGACCATGTGCTCCATATACAAGGAGAGCATTGGCTCCAATTTACTTTCTCTGTGCCCTGCACAGATGATTGAAACTCTAACCTTAAATGGATGGCATTGAATGCTTTTCAAACTACTTCTATTCAAAAATATATCTTCAATTTAAATAAAAAAAAGTAAAAAAAGGATAGTCAGCCTAGATAATCACTTGGAATCGACAACTTACCTTAGGGCATTACCACAAGGCAAAGAAAATAGTAAATCACAAAAACAATGATCTGACCTTACAAGATACTAGCGTCTTTCAACGACTAAAACAAACATAAATAGAATTAATATTTTATTTGACAACATATATTAAACAGGTAAGGTATACATTGTGAACAAAAAGACGAAAACTTAGCTAATAAAATCTGCAAACTAAACCATATTGTTCATATATAGATCAACCCAACCAAACCGTATTTAGAAAGCTTTTTTTGGCGGTGGGAGGGGTGAGGATAATTCCAATAGCATTTGTAGCGAGAAACAAACCATTTGTGGCAAAAATAAAGGAGTGATGGCAATTGGCCATTTCTTTGTACACCCACTTTCTTGGAAAATACACACGCATTCAGCCCAGAATAATCCAAATTAGGTTGGTTGCAATTTCCATCTCAATGGGCAATTTTACAAAGTCCAAGAGTCCCTATTAATATTACGGAAAAAAAGAAACTCCACTTTACAAAGGTAGTTCAGAATTTGGAAATAAGATCTAACTGAATACTGCAAGTTACAATTCACTAAAAGTAATTTCTGAATTTTAATTTCAGAATAGTTCCCTTAATTTATTTTTGTAGTAGCTCATCTTAAGAAAGGAGTTGTGTTTCTTCTATACCTGTTGCATGCCGATTAGATTTTTTTTAGCCTCAGCAATTTAGTCATACATCCCTAATGCTGTTCAATATACAAATATGCAAAGCACAAAATAATTTCATAAGAGATTATATTTAACAATATTGAATCTCAATTTAAGAAAATTAAAAAGATATTGAATGCTTCGTTATTAATCAAGAGCAAGAATACTAGTCAAAGCCAAATGTACAGGACATGTCAAAACTGCTTCTAATAAATTTTGTATTGCAATTTAAATGAAAGTACTAAATGAAAATTCCTAAGGACCGTCTCCTAAGGAAAAAAAAAACCAACGAAAAATGCTGTTCTTGCATCTTCGCCAAATACATTTTTTTATAATCAAGCTGAATTACTATCCCACTGAACCACTGATTTACACCTTTTTCCTGATTCATCATAAGAAAAGCTCACATACGGCATATTTTTCTTCATAAAATATTCTAGATATTTCTTTTATTTGATCTTACGAACAATTTTTGGCACTGGCTTCAAGCTTTCATTTTTTCAAGTTTTGGCTAAGGCTCATCATTCCCATTGAATTAAGAACGAGCTGTGGCCAAAGCTCAAATTCATTCTCCATTATAAGTTACTCCATCTAGATTTAGAATAATCTTGACTTAATTCAGTCTTTCTTCTATGTATAATCAGCTTTTAGTTAAATTTTTTCTCCCAATGAGATTTTGAAAATTGAAAGACTAGGTATGAAACCACTGTTTTGGGGGGATAGTTTGTCATTAAGATGTGTCGAGAAGCGACCAATTATTTAAATAAATATGTTTGTAGTATCTTCATTTTCAATCAGACATAACACACGAATTACCCTTTTCTGTTAATAAAGTTACTTTTATTTAACAATAGACAAATATACTTCATGTTTAATTAAAGATTAAAAATTGTGAATATTCCTATACATTTAATGATTGACCATTTTTAGAGAAAATGTTATCGACACATTACTGAAAGAAGAACCATTTTCAAAGTTATATAAACATTTATCGGGGTTATACGAAATTGTCAGGAGAAACCAAAAATAATCATTTGACCCACCTCATCATTCAAAAGAAATCTAGCAAAAGCGAAAAATTGATGTGGAACATAAAATCACCAGTATATGAACACAAGTGATCACAAAAAAATAAGAAATAAACAGAAATAAGTGAAACATTCTAAAACCATCCTTCCATTACCACATACAATTTAAATACAAGTCCGGACGCTGAAATTTTAAAAGGAAGTTCCACACGGCATACCTGAAAAAAAAGAGAATTTAAATTGGTAAATAACGGGAATTTTTCTTTCTACTAGATAAGCAAAGCGGTTAATTTTGTAATCCATCTCCTATCTCCTTAAGATAGGTAAAACCTACACTAGCTTTAGACTTTTAGACTTTTCAAATATCTACGATATTAAAGTAAAGCATGTCTTCTGTTCAACTTGAATTTTGACCAGGAAATTCCTTGACATTTCACTAGTGTTCCACTTTCATAGACGTAAATTCATGTTATACAGGCAAGTATCAATAGTCTGGATGAATGAACAAACTCCCACCCTCCATGAGTGCGGGGTAGGGGGAGACACAAGAGGCCTATTGACAAGATTTACCATTTAAGCATCACATATTGTGACAGAATGAAGTGACGAGCAAGAAAGGGCTGACATGGAAAGGACTCGCCAAATGTGCCTAAGTACTGGTGACACCTGCCTCAACTATCAAGTACTGCCAAAAATAGAATTAAGTAAATTGAGAATAGCAAAAAAAAGTAAGAACGAAGAAAAAAAAGAAATGATCATGATAGTATAAATGATAACGAGTAAACTTGATTCAGACAAATCATTACTGACAGTTTTTGGATGCGAAACATCTTTTTATTAATATTAATATAACACTGGACACAGGAAAATTAACATGTTTTTTTGGTTCAAAATTCAAGTTTTTTTAATCAGCAGGTTTAAATGCAATATTATAAGTAATTTGACAAGTATAATCACAAAATTCCATTTCTGCACTTTATTCAATACCACGATAAATACAGAATAAAACCTGCCGTTAAGAAACCTACAGGACAGGCAAAGTTATTAAGCTTCACTTTAAGGGAAAATCAATTTATGGTGCATCGAAAAGTGGCAATTTGTCTAAATAAATGTGTTTGTCATAGGTTTGTTTTCAATTAGACATAACAAAGGAATTATATTTTTATGTCAAACTATAAAGTTACTTTTATTTAATTCTAGGTAAAATCGCTGGAAAATTTGGAAAAAAAAAAACGAAGAAAAAAAGTAAAGAAAGACGCAATCAAGTTCACCTACTTTTCTGCCACAAACACACACATACACACAAACAAAATAATAATAAAAAAAAATGAAGAGATAAAATCACTTTTAACACCTTAAAAAGACTAAATACTCGAACTCTTTTGGCCGAAAATTTCATGCCCAGGCTGTTTGGGTTCCAACAGAAAAGTTTGCTACTGAACATAATTGGTATCGATAATGCCGAAAGAGTTTTTTGTCTGCTTAACTCTAGCAGGTAAAATACTATAAATATCATCATAAGCATGCGTGATGTCACTAAAAAGCAAGGACAGCTCATGAGAGGTGGAACAAAGGCACCTTAGCAATGGATTAGGTAGAAACGAAAGTTACAACACCACAAGTCCGTGGAGAATTACCTAAATTATAGAGAAACATTCCGAGCGAGTATAGTTTTGATTGACGATAACCTGTTTTTAGTTAAGGGGTAAGATTATTTGGAATTAGCCCCGAATTTTCTGAAAGCATGTAGAATATTTTCTTTCACTCTTTTTTCATTGATTACAAAATAGATAGGGATAGGCTAATCACTCAAACATAGGCTAGCTGACTCTACTGAAAATTTACTAATTTAATAGCTGCTTCACTGAAAACACTAATATTGCCCAATGACACTGGCGCTTAATGTGGGTAACAGCTTCTGGACCTTTGTTTGTGCATTTTAGTGCTGAAAATATGACAAGCATAGTTTGATATTGAATAGAACAGTTTATTTATACAAGCAATCATAGTTTAGAATAAAATTTCCAACTAAATGGCGCTAGTACTTACAATGAAAAAAAAAAAAAAAAAATAGAAGTCTGTAAGGTTTGTTAAAATCAAGTCAAGTATACTACCACTCAGATGGGTCGGTATTGCGACAACTTGCCGCAAATCGAAGATACTGGAAACCCACTGTTTGTTTGTTTGATCAAAGTCACCAGCAATCACAAAGACCGGAGAGGCGTACTTTTGGCGCATTTTGTCTACTAAAAACTGTATGTGCTCAACAAGTTCTTTCCTGTTTCTGGTAGTCTCGGGGTAATAGACTGAAGTGACTATCAAACATGAGAAACTTCTTGATAAATGTGTTGGTTTACATTCCGTCCACAATATCTCATGGTCGGAGTCAATCGCATCGCTTAGCGGCTTTGATGGTAGATGGTCCCGAAAGTAAAGTTTTAAACTGCCTGCACGACGATTCAGACCATGGTCAGGACGTGTATTAAAGTAGTCAGTATAGCCTTTAATGCGCGCTGAATCAGAAGTATTGTCCTAGCATTAACTTATTATTGCGATTGAGGCGTTGTTCTGCTTCGTCATAGCTTCGAGTTCATCGATTTTATTGTTCAAAAAACCCACATTACACACGGATATATTAGACAGCTTTTTTTTTATTTATTTGAAAACCCGTCATACAAAACCAAGAGGACGGAGCAGTAAAAGAAAATACAATAATAAAACAATAAAGACAACAATTAAATACTTCGCAAATTACAAGACAAACAGATAATAGGAAAAAAAAACCAGAATACGAAAGAAACCAGAATTAAAAAAAAACAAAACAAAAAAAAACAAAAACAAAAAAAGAAGCAAGAAAAACTTCAAAAATGGTGACACACTATATATGGTGCAGATTAATAACGTTTAAACTATCTTACAAGAATATGTTAATAAAAAATATTGATAAACCCGTTACAATTAAACACACACAATACGGAACATAGTAAAAAAGAAAAACACAATCATAACTGCCTAAGAATGTGGGACCAATAATTTAAATTCCTATCTATTTTCTATTATATTTCGCAATCCGTCTGGCAACAGCAACCTCTGGGTCAGCAACCTTGAATTTCGAAATAGCGAGTAAATTTCTATACCACGGGGGCAGATGAGGCAGATACTTGGCAAAGCGAAAGAACATGGATCGGGTTTTACTCTTGTCAGTTTTAGTTAGGAGTTTCCAGAAGGGTGCGGTTTTGAGAATTTAGGGAAGGGCAGCAGCATTATATGGACTTGCTAAAAGAGATCGGTTGAATCGAAGTTTACAAGATGCAATGGAAGCATAAGCTGCTGAGATGCTACGTCTGATTTGTCCAAGAAGAAGTTTTCGGGTGTGTCGGATAGAAGACCTAATGGGCAGACCTAGATACATAAGATGATCTATAGGCCGAAGAGAACTAGATCCAAGCGTGTTGGAGGGGGCAGGGGAATCTGTTTCCCAGTTAAACAGGACAATGTCAGGTTTGGAGGAGTTAAATTCAAGCCCAACTTTCTGATATTCCTACATACGATATTCCCACGATACAGAATCAGTGACAGGGGACACAGACCTTGTGCTTCCAGTACATAGTTATTAAAAAGGTCAGGAGAGGTGATAGCTCCTTGACGGGCCCCTTTCTTGACTGGGATAAGTTGTCTACATGGAATCGGGGGCAGGCCTTTATCTGGGGTAGTTTCAGGCGGATACGTAGTCTTGAATATAAACACCGAAGAGAACGAATAATGGTCAGATTCAATCCTCGTTTACCAGCTTTCACAAGCATCGCTGCATGGATAAGAAAGTCGAATGCACGTCTGACATCATATCCCCCGAAACAAGACTTTCTCCAGACGACTCCACATCAATCGGGACATTTGCAATAGTGGTTAAGGCGTCGGCACACCCGGTACCTCACTTAAAACCGAACTGGTGCGAAGGTGCATAGCAAACTTTTTCCAGTTCCCTAATAAATAGTAGCTCAAAGAGCTTGCAAAGGGATGTAGCAACAGTAATAGGGCAGAATGATGTTCAGTGGACTTCAGATTTCCCTTTTTTAGAGACAGGAGTCAGATCTCCGATGCACAAAGAAGAAGGAACGATAGCCTGAGTGAAAATCATCTGCATAAGCAGGGATAGATGAGACGTAAGAAGTTTTCCCCCGTATTTCAAATGAAACGCTAGGGGATTGTTTCGCCCCAAGAGACATTACCATATGTTCTTTGAACTATTTTTAACAAAATCGCTATCTCATAATTTCAATCAGAAGAGTTTGGTGGAAAGAGGGGTTATCAAGGAGGGGGGGGGCAAAATTTCCTCCATTCCTTTTGACACTTAAAAAGGAACTAGAATTTTCGATTTCCAACCAAATGAGCCTCTTCTAAAGTTAAACAACCATCACTCCCATAAAAACCTTAAATGCCCTGCTGCATAACTTACAACACTCGTCCCTAGATTCTGGTGGTTTTTATCAACCCCAAAAGCCTTGTTAATATGATCTTTGGACATTTTTGAATAAATGACTGTCTCAAAATTTTTATTCAATGTATTTCGAAAAACAGGACGTTTTTTTTTTTTTGGGGGGGGATAACTGCCTTCTCTTCACTTTGACTGAATGAAACCCTCCAAAATATATACAACGACCCTTCCTATATAAAAAAAACCTTATTTGCACTGGGCATAACTTACAACCCTTGCCCTGAGAGCTGTGGGGGCGGGGGTGTCTTCCTGAAAGACATAATTTCCGGACTCCGAAACTACAATGAACAAAATTTCTATCTCTAAAATCTGATTGGATGTCTTTGGGGAAATGATAAGCGTGGGGCGGGGGTTGGTTGCTCTCAAATCACTTTGATTTTTAAAAAGGGCACTATAACTTTCGATTTCATATCAAATGAGCCCAATCTGAAGTTTATGCTACCACCCATTCCAAAAAAAACTTATCCAACCCAGGCCATACTTACAATTCTTTCCCCAGGGCACTGGGGGGTTGCGTTAATGCTAAAGGCAATGTCTTAGTTCTTTGGCCAATTTTGGACAAAATCATTATATCACAATTTTAATCGGAAAGTCTGGCGAAGATGGGTTGTTGGAAAGGGCTAGCTGCCCTCCGTGACTTTTGACTTTTAGAAAGGAACTAGAAATTCCAATTTTTAAACAAATGAGCCACCTCTAAAGTTTACACAACCACCCCTTCCAAAAAACCTTAAAAATCCCTTGGACATAACTTACAACCCTTGCCGTTTGGCTTTGGGGTTTATTTCAACCCTAAAAGCCTTGTTATATGATATTTAGACTGTTTTGAATAAAATGGTTATCTCAAAGTTTCTATTGAATGCATTTTGGGACAATACGACGTGTGTGGGTGAGGGTGGGGGGTAGCTACCCCCGATCACTTTGACTGTTAAAAAGAGCACTAGAACTTCTGATTGCTAATCCAATGAGCCCCCTCCGAAGTCTACATGACTATGCTTTCCATGAAAAGCTTATACGTCCCCAGGGCATAACTTACAACCCTTGCCCTGAAACCTGGGGGGATTTGTTATACTCAAAGACATAATTTTCGGACTTTTAAATACGTTGAACAAATTGGCTATTTCAAATTTTGATAGGAAGTATTTGGGAAAATGGTGGGACTGAGAGGGGTTTAGTTGCTTTCCAATCATTTTCGACTATTGAAATGGGCACTAGCCTTATCAATTTCCATTCGAATGAGCCTTTTTTGAAGTTTCTACGACAAGGCTTTCTATAAAAACCTTATATGCCGCAAGGGTATAACTTACAACCCTTGTCCTGAGAGCTGCTGGGGGGGGGGCTGTTATACTCAAAGACATAATTTTCAGACCTTTCAATTACGTTAAACAAAATGGATACATCGAATTGTTGATCAGAAGTGTTTGGAGAAATAACGGGCACTAGTCCTCTCTATTTCCAATCAAATGAGCCCTTTTTGAAGTTCCTACGACAACACTTTCTATAAAAACCTTATATACCTCCAGGGTACAAATTGCAACCTTTGCCCTTGAGGACTGTAGGGGGGATTGTCATCCTCAAGACATAGTTTCCGAACCTTTCAACTACGTTTAACAAAATGGCTCCCTCAAAATTGTGCTGGATGTGTTTGGGGAAATAATGGGCGTGGAAGGGAGGTTAGTTGCCCTTCAATCACTTTCGACTATGAAAATGGGCATTAGCCCTTTCAATTTTAAATCGAATGAGTATTTTTTGAAGTTTCTACGTCAACAACTTCTATAAAAACCTTATATGCCCGCAGGTCATAACGTACAACCCTTGCCCTAAGGGGTGTGTGTGTGGGGGGGTTGTCATCCTCAAAGACATAGTTTCCTGATCTTTCAACTATGTTGGATAAAATTGATATTTCAAAATTTTGATTGAATGTGTTTGGGGAAATGGTGGGCGTGGGAGGGGGGTTAGTTGCCCTCCAATTACTTTTGACTATTAAAATGGGCATTAGCTCTTTCAATTTCAAATGGAATGAGCCCTTTTTGAAGTTTTTACGATAATCCCTTCGATACGAAGTGCTGGTCTAAAAAAATAATACACTTGTGAACATTGTTCTTACTAACATCGTGCAATAGCGCTGCCTTTGATTCTAATTGTTTTAAAACAAGTCCGCTACAAATGGACTGGCATTACCTCCATAGTAATTCCAATAATATGCTCATACAGGTTACCATTAAATTTTAGAATCAGAAATCAGAAATCATTTACTTAAAGCCAGCTTTAAAAGTTTTAAATAGAAAAAAATCTAGTAAATCATATATCATGTCCAGGCTTTAGCATCTTGAACTAATAGTACTATTAAACAAGAGCTAAGAGCTCATATGGTACGAGCTCTAACAAAATTCTAAGAATCAATAGATTGATTTAAAAGGAAAATAAGAGGCTTAATGCCAGTCAGGATTTAAAATAAGAGCTCTGAGTCACGATATCCTTCTAAATATCAAAATTCATTAAGATCCGATCACCCACTCGCAAGTTATGAATGCCTCATTTTTTCTAATCTTTCCTCTCCCTTTAGCCCCCCAGTTGGTCAAATCTGGGAAAACGACTTTATCAAGTCAATTTGTGCAGCTCCCTAACACGCCTACCAATTTTCATCGTCCTAGCACGTCCAGAAGAACCAAGCTAGCCAAATCACTTAACCCCTCCCCCAAGTCCTCCAAAGAGAGTGAATCCAGTACGGTTACGTCAATCACGTATCAAGGACATTTGCTTATTCTGTCCACCAAGCTTCATCCCGATTCCTCCTCTCTAAGCGTTTTCCAGGATTTCCGATTTCCCCCTCCAACTCCTCCAATGTCAACAGATCTGGTCGGGATTTAAAACAAGAGCTCTGAGACATGAATTCCTTCTAAATATCAAATTTCATTAAGATCCGGTCACCCGTTCTTATGTTAAAAATACCTCAATTTTTCTAATTTTTCCGAATTAACATCCCCCAGCTCCTCCAAAGAGAATGGATCCGTTCCAATTATGTCAATCACGTATCTAGACCTTGTACTTATTCTTCCCATCAAGTTTCATCCCGATCTCTCCACTCTAAGCGTTTGCCAAGATTTCTGTTTCCCTCCTCCAGCCCCCTATGTCCCCGGATCCAATTCGAGTCGAAAATGGAGCATCTGAGACATAAAATCCTTCTATATATATCACGTTTCATAAAAATCTGGTCACCTATTCGTAAGATAAAAATACTCCAATATTCACATTTTCCAAGAATTCCGGTTTCCCCCTACAACTCCCCCCATGTCACAGGATCTGGCCAGAATTTAAAATTAGAGCTTTAAAGCACAACATCCTTCTAAATATCAAATTTCATTAAGATCTGGTTACCCGTTCGTAAGTTACAAATACCTCATGTTTCCTAATTACCCCCCCCCACTCCACCAAAGAGAGTAGATCCGGTCCGGTTAAGTTAGTCACGTATCTTAGACAGGTTTTTATTATTCCCATCCAGTTTCATCCTGATCTCTCCGCTTTAAGTATTTTCTAAGATTTCCGTTCCCCCCAACTGCCCCCCCCCCCCCCGCCCAATGACGCTGGATCCGGTTGAGATTTAAAATAAGAAATCTGAGTTACGAGGTCCTTCTAAATATGAAGTTTCATGAAGAAAGGAAGTGTATTTTAAGATAATTATATTTGTTTAAAAAAAAAAACAAAAAAAAACTGTCTACCTAATTTAGTAATTGAGACAAATCATCACTTGAACAAGGTTGACCTTATTCATCCATCCAATTAACCAAGAAAAAACAGTATAACCAATCCATTAGCCAAGTAATCATGTCCAAATCGAGCAAATTTAGCATTAATAAATGTAAATCGTTGTACAACTCCAAGCAAAAGCACCTTAAATCTAATGAAATATTCCCCAAATGATCCCCTCACATCAGGGCTCTTGTTAATTCTTGAAAAATTTTTTATATGAATTATGTGTTTCAAGTTTTGTAATTCCATGTTCAGTGTACATCCCCTAATACCAATAATAATTTTTATTTTCATACAAGATACTTCTTAAAGTCCAACTATAATCATATCAGATATAAACATTTTCAGTCAATATTTGTTTATCCACATGAAAAATCAAGTCAGATAGTCTTGTGCTGTTATCACTTCATTCTTTTACTTAGCTATTTTATGATAGAATGATTTCTTACGACATAATAAAAAGAGAAGAAAAACATAAAAACATAATCCTACCTTAAACAATCACAGACAATTAACAAATGTCGCTCAACTTCTCAAAGCTGCCAGTCGAGACTGCATTTCATCCAATTCTGCTTCATCTTCCAAAGTTACCGTCGGCTCAGTAGTAGCAATAGATGGCGTTGTCGTAGATACAGCAGGAGCCTTTCCAAGTTGGCCAGCTGTTAGTTCCCATAACACCTAAAAAACGAGAAGGTATTTTCCATATGCAGGAATGCAGTCAAAGACTCCACTAAGGTTTATCACAAAAAGAAATGCATACTTCTATAAAACATCTAAATATCTTAAAATAAGCACTTAAGATGGGCAATGAATAAATTCAGATACATCATGGACAAATAACATGGGAATTTATAGTAGCCTTGAGATTTAGAGGGAAATCGAAAACCTTGTGAACACGCTTGGTCACATTTGCCCAATGACATTTTTTAGAAGGAGGCCCAGAATACTGGGAGGACAAGATTATTAGTTAAAATAGAAAAATTATCTTTCAATGCTCTCCTTTTCAATCCTTCTTCTCTAAATTCTGCTTTATTTTTCTTCGGATTTTCAATAGACGTTGAAAAAAATCAGCGATTTTCTTTTTTAAAATATTTGCTTGAGTAATTATTTCTTGTCCAATTTAAGTATGGTTATGGTTTTAATAAAATTTTTCTTAGTAATAGGCAGAGTAAAGGTGCCAGGCCTTTCCTAGAATGTTCTTTACCCCCCCCCCCCTCCGCACAAAAAATCTCTTATTTTCCCAATTACACTTCAAAATTTCTAATTATCTCATTTTCAAAGCCAGTCGCCTTTAAAGCAAAGTTAGTTTTTCAGTTAAATAAATACATCTCGTGTTTCTCATTGTGTCTTAGCTTTTAAAAGCGAACTCAAGCGTATGAAAATGAGCAAATTTGGTCTGATAGCCTTTAACGTCTCGTAATAGTTTTCGAATACAGCAATTAGATGTAGATAATAATTTCCTTATTGATCAAGGATACGATTGTGCTGCAGCTATGAGTGTAAGATTAAGGAGTGCACAAACATTCATCTTATAGCAGTACACAAAAGCTGTATATGTTCACTGTTTTTCAAACTGACTCAATCTTGCTATTTCTAACTTTACTGAGATAGGGAGCCTTAGAAATCGCTTTGGTACTGTCCGAAAACTTTGACATTTTTTTAACCCACCAAACTAGCAAACATTGTTGCGTCGAGATTGCCCCAAAATTTCTACGATCTGGCACGAAGTCACAATGTTTATGGTCCAGTTATTACATCCACCAGCTGTAGCACTCGAAACAATTACCCAGTGGCAAGAAAGGGATGCTTCAAATGGTGCTTTATTCTTCTTAAGGCTACACAAAAGCCAAAATTTATAGTATTTTTTTTTCGTCATAAAAGCTCTCATGTTTTGCACTCCCATTGAGTAAGAAGCTAGAAAAAAAAACAGACAAGGACAATTTAGGACTAGTGTTTAAAAAGATTCTTCATCGCCGTGAATCAATGGCAGCGAACATAGGCTAAAAATAATGCTTCTTAGGCTTGTTCTCAGACTTGTAGCTTTTGATGGGTAAACTTAGACTTACATATTTGGAATTACAATAAAAAGTCAATTTCTTGACAGGTAATTTTGATAAAAACTCTCTTTTGGAGTTGCAGTTCGTTACCGTTGCCATGCAGTTAGTTATCGGTCCCTTACTTTTTGACTATTAATTACGAAGCCTTACTGTAAATAATACAGTGTGCCCTCTTCGCTCTTTACTTTTGCTGCGCTATTATGCTGCGTATGATTCCAAATCTATAAAATCTACTAAGTTCAATGCTCAAACATATTGCTCAATATATAATGCTCAAATATATAAATCTACTAAGGAATGTCAAACATATTGAAAAGTACAGTCTCCTCTTATCAAAATTAAGGACAATTTAGGACTAGTGTTTAAAAAAATTCTTCATCGCCGTGAATCACTGGCAGCGAACAAAGGCTAAAAATAATGCTTCTTAGACTTGTTCTCAGACTTGTAGCTTTCGATAGGTAAACTTAGGCTTATATATTTGGAATTACAATAAAAATTCTATTTTTTGACAGGTAATTTTGATCAAAACTCTCTTTTTGGAGTTGCAGTTCGTTACCGTTGCCATGCAGTTAGTTATCGGTCCCTTACTTTTTGACTATTAATTACGAAGCCTTACTGTAAATAATACAGTGTGCCCTCTTCGCTCTTTACTTTTGCTGCGCTATTATGCTGCGTATGATTCCAAATATATAAAATCTACTAAGTTCAATGCTATCCATAAAACGCTACGAGTCACAAAAAATCTGCCTGATTTTCTAGAAAGGGACAAAACACCGCAAAAAGGCAAGTGGTCTTAATAAAAATTCCCCCGTCCAATTCAGCATATCAGAGAGCCCTGCTATAGAACTTTCAAGCTTCTTAGTGATAATTGATCTCATCCTGGGATGGGCTTATCAAGGTCCTACCCAAGGAGGACACAGTAAGGTTGAGAAGTTCCTCAACCATTCACTTTCCAGCTTTCCAGGATGAATGAGTTTCTACCTCTACTCCTTTTACTCTCAAGACCAGTGACTTGTCATGAACTCGGAAAGATGTTATGCTATCCTACTGAAACTTTTTGTTGCGGCCAAAGAAGCTGTTTTAAATATGTCATTTCCTAGCTATAAGGCATGTAATATTCACGAAAAATGGGGTGTCAAACTGTTTTATTTCAGAGAAAAATATTCAACGTAAAATACAACTAAAGTCATGTGCACATTCTTGCCACGACCTTCAGTTTCGAAGGAGCAGAGTCTATGTTAAACTTAAATTACTTTTTCACCAATTATAACAGGCCTATTTTGTCCTAAAAAGTAGGGACTGGTAGTTAGCCTAAGACAACTTCAGAAACCAAGTTAGGCCTGTGGATCCATCCTTACATATTTTAATGACTTAGTACAACTTAACCATGGTTGGCCAAGAAGCTGAAAAACTTGGCCATACAAAAAAAACGATCCCAAATCTTCAGGCGCGGAATTCTCAAGAGAAGAATCAGTTAGAAGACAAAAAAGAACCCTGAATATTTAGGCAGGAGACTTTCTATTCATGCATGAAACCCCATTGTCTGCAATGGTGTAATTTCCAGATCTGCCTGTGCTAAGGGTTTGAAGCCATTGAAGGAGCCATTGAAATATTGAAAATTTTTAAAAACATAACTACAAGCGATAAAAAGTTAGTATTTCAGAGAGGAGCACATCGATAATTTTTGGGTTAGAGGAGTATGAATCTGAAATGAGATGAATACTGGAGACTCCCCAAGGGATATCAGTGATAATGTCAAAGAATCTATATGGGTGCACAAGACTATAGTAGCGTCAATTTAAGAAAATCCCAACGCAGCGGTTGGTGATAAAATGTGTTATTCTCTATTTAACAATAGAGGGAGGAAGATTTGTGGTTTTTTAAATGTACATGAGAAAAACGGTATATTTAATGAATATATTCCCAAAAAAGTTTTTTTTCAAAATCTAGGGACTGACAGGAGGAGCAAGTGGCCAAAAACTGCATATGATAATGGTTGATGCTTACCTTGTCCACTTCCTTCTGAGCCTCTTCCTCCAATTCTTCCTGGTCCCCCACACTTTCCATTGTATCTTCGATCATCTCTTCAACTATCCCGGCTTTCATCATTTCTCTTGAAAGCTCCTGCATAGTTCTAGATATTTCAGGTACTTTAATTAAGGACGACATCATTTTCATTACCTCCGTTGACTTTTGGAGCGATCCTGTCATCCTCACAATAGCTAAAAGTAGATACATTTTATCTAAGCTGGCCACTCACTCTTAACTACGATTACGAAAAAAAAAAAATTTCTCAACTAAAAGTAAGGAACAAAATTAAAATAAAGGTTATTCCGTATATGAGGGGGACTGCCTCCTCCTCAATTCTTCACTCTCTACGGTAAAGTCTCAAAGCTCTTTAAAATTATTTCTCATTCAAATTCAATGGTCATTTTTTTTTAAGTCTTTCTTAAAGAGATGTGACAAAAAGTCAAACTTTGGCGCAAAGAGCGAGGAATTGGGGAGGGGGCAGGGGAAAACCCCCCTCATATAAAAAATAATTTCTAATCGTTATAAGCTTTAATTTAGCTCCTTATTTTGAGTTGAATAAACTCGTCTTTTAAAACTTAGTTTTTGGCCGATTTTCAAATGACGCAAGAAATTCCTTTCCATCCCCCGTACGAGCTTATCCTAGGAAAAAAATCTCAGAAAACTTTCTACCAACAGAAAATTCCTCCCAAAGAAAATCCCCTCCCTCCCCCTAAAAAAAATCTAAAACTCAATGCATGTAAATTGTCATAAGGGTGCATCAGCAATATCTTAGGAACAATTTTGAGCATTAAGTTAAAACTTACTGGGTATGTTGGAGGGGGATTTGATCTAGCCAAAAGGCATTAAGTGCATACTCGCTACTGCTACTGCTCCTGCTGCAACTGCTACTACAATTGCTACGATTTTCACTACTACTGACTCTAATGGTACTAAGCTGAAACATTTAGGGAATGCTTAAGGTGAGTTTCAACTAATCAAACCACCTTAAGTGCATGCAAGTTTTTGAAAGCACATAAAAGCATTATCTTAGGGAAGGCTTAATGTATCAAGTTACAATTTTCAGTGAAAATTGAGTGGATGTTGAGCTAACCAAAAGACACTATATGCATGTTACCACTAGTACTACTACTACTACTGCTACGACTGCTACTTTTTCTTAGGCTAAAGCTATTAAGATGAAACTTTTAGGGAGTAGTTAGGGGGATGTTAAACTAAAAAAAAAAAGCAAACAATGTACATTAAGGTTATCAAAAGGGTATACGAGGCGTTTCTCAAAAACATCTTATAGCATTGGGTTGAAATTTCCAGAGTATGCTGAGAGGGATGTAGAGCTAACCAAGCGGTACTCAGTGTATACTGCCACTACTACTACCACTTCTGCTGAGGCTGATGCATTAAGATTAAACATTCAGGGAATCTTCGGAGGATGTTAAACTAAATCAAAACACACTATGTGTAGACAGATTGTCAAAAGGACATATCAGCAATATCCCAGGAGTGACCAAGGGTATTCAGTTGAAACTTCTGAGACATGTTAAGGGGGGTGTTGAAAAAAACAAATAAAAGGCACCATTTGCATACTATTACTACTGCTAAAGCAGGTGGTGCTACTAATACTATAAAAAATGCTTTTAGAACTACTATTACTATGACTACTACTAAAGATACTGAAGCTAAAGGATTAAGGAAAAACTTTAGGGAATGTTGAGCTAAATCAAAAACACTATGTCGATGCAGGTTATCAAGGAGCAGCACTAAGTAAGGAGCAATATTAAAACTTAAAACGGACAAAAATGATTACGTATATGTGTGGATTGCCCACTCCTTAATACCTCAGTCTTTACACTAAAGTTTGACTTTGAAACCACAAGGGTAGATTAATTAGAACAATAAGAAGCTTTTTAAAGTACTAAAAACCTTTAGCGTGAAGACCCAGGTATTGAGTAGGGATCACCCCCATAATATACGTAATAATTTCAATTCGTTTTAAGTTTTAATGCCACTCCTTACTTTCAGTTGAAACAACTTGTTTTTTTTAAATTCAATGTCAATGAAAACGAACAGCAATTAATTTGAAATATTTTTTTTCCACAAAAGCAGTTTTCCTAAGAGAAGCAAAGAGTTCGATGCTAATTTTGCGTATAAGCTTAGCCATTTCTCTGTTTGAAAAAAAACTTGAAAAAAAATTATTCCACAAAAGTAGCTTTTCAAAGCTGGTCGAAATGTAGGGATTCTGAGAAAGATGAAATATTTTTTCCCAGGTAATATGCTTAGACTGATATATTTTTCTATTATCCACCCTTATTTGATTTATTATTCTTCGGTGTGGTCATCTACTTTTCAAACACACTTGAAGTCATGACGTGCTCTCCAAAGTTCGGCGATTCGGGTTCTTGTTAATTGTGATAATCGCATATCAGTTAGAGATAGTTGCAAAAAAAAAGAATATTTTACCAGTTTTAGGTCTTTATATTTTTATAAGGCTCTGTTTATGTTGATATATTAGATAAAAGTGCACCTGAATATTTGATTGGTGTGTTTGAGAGATATCAGCCTGAATATGAGACAAAAGCATTCGTCAGCAATTAGAAAACCAATTGAAAGGTCTTCATTTTCGATTTGCCATATCCTTCCTTCTATATGGGAGTCCCTTCCTTATGATATAGTTCAAGAGACTGATAGTCCGACTTTTCGTGGGTTGCTTAGGGACCAATGTTTTGGTATTTATGATATATGATTTTTTTTTTTTTGTTAAAGTAGGGAAATAGTATATAATAGTGTTGTTATATTAGATTAGTATAGTACAGGTTCTAAAGTCGTAATTTTTTTGCTTGTTTTTTTTTTTGTTTTTTAGGGGAGTCCATTGTAAAGTGATTTGTTTTATAGTTTCAAAAATGGCCGCAAAACCCATAAAGCTTACTGGAAAATTTTTCTTTTTTTGTATTTTTATTGTGTTGTTTTAAAATGAACTCTCTCTATCTAAAAAACGAAAAGTAAAGAGCCACATTAAACCAAAGATGAGCAAACATACAGTCAAATAATTTTTCAGGCGTATAATTAGCATAAACTACCACCAACAAATAAAATGAACAAGAAATAACAATAAATAACCAAGTCAAACTCAAAACGACCAATATATATATATATATTCAATTCAATTCAATTCAATTTATTTATAACCCATCTACAAAAAGAGGGCGGAACGCCCTTAAGATGGAGTAATAAGAGAAAAAAAAGAGGTACAAATAAATACAAATCAACACAATCAAACAATTAAATAAGTAATGCTGACCATGGGTGAGACACTATCGACATAGAAGAACGAAAATCATGAAGCCTTTTATCAATAACAGATGTAGGAGAAACTAGGCGGAATTTGTTCACTAAGTAACTATTTCTAGTCCAAGGAGGGTAACTGAGAAGGAATTTAGCATAACGAAAATATACTCTACGAACAGATAGTTTCTGAGGTTCACTAAAAAACTGCCAAACCGGACAAAGAGAAAGGAGATGAGGTACAACTAGGCTATTATAAATTTTCGCAAGATTTAATTTATCAATATGTTTAATATTAGATGCAATTGAAGCATAAGCAATTCTCAGTTTTTTCTTCAAAAGTTCAAGGGATAAATTCACAGTTTCTTTCATATTTTTTCCAATAGGCATTCCAAGGTAAACTAATTTTTGAGAAAGGGGGACATGAACATTAGCTAAAGATAAAAAAATAGGGCCATTTGTCTCTTTAAAATTGAAAGCTACAACAGCAGTTTTATCAACATTGAAAGAAAGCCCAATATTTTTATATTCATTATAAAGCTGATTAAACGCGTTTTCACATCCACTAAAAGTACGGCTTAGATTCAAAACGTCATCTGCAAAAGTTATTAAAGACAAGTTAAATCCACGGTGAATACAACTAAAATTAACAGAATTTTGGGCATTTAAAACAGAGTTATTAAATAAAGAAGGTGAGGTAAGGCCACCTTGACGGACTCCTTTCAAAATATTAAAAAGGGAAGATCCCCCCTTTAACTTCGCCTTAAGGTGATGGTACATATACAGAAGGCACTTCACTATATAAAAATTTACCCCTCTTTTATACGCTTCAAATAAAACTTGGGAAAAAATACAAGAGTCGAAAGCACGAGCAACATCTAAAGCACAAAGGATAATATGGGATCTACTTCTTTCTGCATCAGCAAGAACATTCATTAAAGCAAAAAGGGCATGCTCCCGGCTGATACCTTTTTGGTAACCAAACTGGTGGGGTGGGACATAACATTTAGAAACAATTTCATCCAAAATAACTGACTCAAACAATTTAAAAATAGTACAAGAAACTGTTATAGGTCGGAACGAATCACACGAAGTAAAATCCTTTTTGCCTTTTTTCGGGATAGGGGTTATTTGACCAACTGTAAATTGATAAGGAACAACTCCGTTTTCAATAGACATTTGAAAAAGTAGAGATAAATGATTAAAAGAAGAGCACTTGCATAATCAAAATGTCTGGCAGTAATTCCATCAACTCCCGCAGAATTTCTTTTCTTTAGTTTTTGACAATAAAACGATACATCACTTGGCTTAATAATAAATGTCGAGGGTTCGTGTTTCTTCAGACAAGCACTTAATTCTTTTTCAAATTTTGACTCAAGAGCAGGATCGGGAGAAGAAAACTCATGCTTATAATAATTTATCCACTCAGGCTCAGGAATATTATTTGCACTAATGTGTTCACAAGGGCGTTCAAATTTTTTCCAGAGCTTCGAAGGGTTCTCTGCAATTTTATGAGCGTTTTTCTCAATAAGATCAACCTTATGTTTTCTTAACACTTTAGCAAAAAAACGTTTAGAACGTAGCCGCAGACCATTTATAGTCCCAGACTTAGGCCTGCCGCAATCCCTCCAAATATTCAGCCAAATTTTAGAAGACTCGCACGCAGAAATAAGGGAAGGGTTTTTTGACCAACCCTGAACTTGAGAGCCTTTCCTAATACGCTTGCACGGGACAGCTGAAGCTTCAGCACACTTTAATGCACGGTTAATTTCAGCTAGATAGGTGGTAAGTCCGATGGCTATTTCTTTTTCACTAAGGCCAGAGCGCGTGCACAACAAATGAAAGGGCACCTTTATTTTATTCAATATTCTGTCAAATTCAAAACGAAACATCTCGCGGTTAACTTCTTTCCAGTCTTTTATATAAAACCACTTTTTATCTGGCTGTTTAGGGGCATGAAATGAAGCATTTATTTTCAACTTTATTGGAAGGTGATCCGAATAAAAGCCATCACAAATTACCTCGACAGTTTCACAGGGGAAAGATGCAATAAAATGATCAAGGTTAGAAGTCGCTGACAGGACACCAATAAACGTGAAAGTTTCTGTTTTGTCAGCAACTGAGTAGGAAGGGGGGAGGGAATTCAGAAGGAGTTGGGTTCTTGGCGATGAACTGTCTGTTAAGTCACAATTAAAGTCTCCCGCAATCAAAACTCAAGCATTTGGATGCTTTGAAACTCCCTTCACAAAACTCGCTAGCTTTTTGCAAGCATTTATGAATTTATTCTCTGATTGCGAAGAGCAGTAATTAGTTGGCAGGTAAACGTTTATACAGATTAGGCCCGAAAATTCGGCAGCAATGAAATGGTCATTCGACTCAAGGAGATTGACGGGAAATTGTGAAATAATAGCTAATCCGCCTGAAGGTCGGCCACGGCTCTTATTCATTTTCGCTGGGTGAAATATGAGATAAGAATTCTGTGAAATGCTGAGTAAATTTTTCCTTTCATGAGACAAAAAATGTTCTTGCAGAAAAATTATTTCATTTGTACTTAAAAGTTCAGAGAGGACTAGGCCTTTGTCAACCACTTTGCCATTGATATTCCATGATAAGAGACTTAAGGCTCGAGCCATTATGCTGACTTAACTTTACTTAAAAGTCCTTGGGCGACTGGACATTTGAAGCTGTAACAGGGATGATCCTGTGATTTGCACAATGCACACTTCTTGGGCCTTTGACAAGGAGATGTTTTGGAGCTTGAATGACCATGGTCACCTCAGACTGCGCAAATAGCTTCATTTTTGCAGCTACTGGATATATGTCCGTAAGCTTGACACTTGAAACATCTTACCGGGAGGGATAGATACTCAGCCACTTTGATCCTCTCATAATCGATGACTGGGGGATTTTTTATGGCATTCATAAGATCAACTTTGGTTTCAAATTTCAATCGAAACGAGTGGGTGTTGCCAATCTGTCTTGAACTGACACATTTAGGAATCAGTGCGCGAAGTTCATCGTCATTTATATTGCTGGGGACAAATCGAGCAATACCGAGGTGAGAGGGGCTCCTGATTGTTGCAGAAAGAGATTTATCACCGTTCTGAAAGACCCCGACAAGAGTTTCTGCATCAGCCTTGCTAGCTGTAACAACTCGCCAATTATCTTTTCTGGGCTGAACTTCGACAATTTTAGAGCACTCTCTGCCACACATTTTTTGCAAAAAGTCTTTCCTCAAATCGGACTTCGTGAGGTCAGAGGGCAAATTCTTGAGTACCACTGCATATGAGGGCTTTGTTTCAGTAACTGTAGGAACAATCGAGGGGGCGGGAGGGTCCTTATTCATGAAATTGTCTAGCTTATAACAAACTTCTGTAACTTTTCTGGTGATTACCGTAGCTATCTCACCAGGACAGATAGGGACTTCGTCAGGTTCAACTATCACAAAGACTGGCAGCTCAACGTTACGTTGCTCACAAAGTTCAAATACCTTTAACATTTCGTTAATATTGTCTTCGGCACTTTTTTTAATTGACACTCTATTGGTGTAGTGAGCAGAAGACCACAGTATCTCCTTAGCCTTGATTATATCGTCCTTTGTAAAAAACTCGCATGCTTTACGATTTATCTCGTCACTCTTATTTCCAGCTTTTCGAGCACGATTTAAAAAGTTCAAAATCGCATTCCAAACTAATTTCTCCGACATGGCTATTGCAGATAATATGTCATTGAAATATATTCAAGTTCTTAAGTCCTTGTACGAAAATCTCTTTGCTTAATAAATCACTAAGTCCCAAGGGAATTTGCACTCAAATACCAAAACTATCAATAAGCCAACAAATGAAAATAATCCGATTATGAATGATGTTTTAATAAATGTCTATAGGGAAATCAGACCAGCTTGAGCTCACTGTATTAATAGGTTATATCCAAAATTAGGTGTTTACCAAGCGAATTCTCAAATAAGACTATATATATATATACTATATATATATATATATATATATATATATATATATATATATATATATATATATATATATATATATATATATATATATATATATATATATATATATATATATATATATATATATATATATATTTATATATATATTATGTATGTATATATATATATATATATATATATATATATATATATATATATATATATATATATATATATATATATATATATATATATATATATATATATATATATATATATATGTATATATATATATATATATATATATATATATATATATATATATATATATATATATGTTTTTAACTACGTAAAACTTGCGAATATACAACATTCTTTGCTGTCCCATTGTCTGTGCATATAAATAGATTGTCAGGTTTACCGACTCTTGAACATGCAACATATAATGGTCCATGGGAAAACAATCCGTATTCAGATTTATACCTCATGATTCTAATGATTGCCCTTGAGCTTTGTTGATGGTGATTGCTAATCGACGATTCCCTGTGTCGCCGTCGTCATTTATATATCCCCCTGTGCCCCCCGGCGTCCCCGTTGTAGTTGTGTCCCTGTGTCCCGGTCGTCATTTATATTCCATGTGTCCCGGTCGTCATTTGTGTCCCGGTGTCCCAGTCTGTGATTTCTCTTTGAGGGTCCCGGGCGTCACTTATATTCCTTGTGTCCCGGTGTCCCGGTCGTCATTTGTGTCCCGGTGTCCCGGTCGTCATTTGTGTCCCGGTGTCCCGGTCTGTATATACATTCGTTTTTGAATTGGTCTTTTTTTTTAGGTTTTAGTTTTTTACCTTTTTTTTAGTTTTTTTAGTTATACCTCATGATTCTAATGATTGCCCTTGAGCTTTGTTGATGGTGATTGCTAATCGAACATTCCCTGTGTCCCCGTCGTCATTTATATATCCCCCTGAGCCCCCCGGCGTCCCCGTCGTAGTTGTGTCCCTGTGTCCCGGTCGTCATTTATATTCCCTGTGTCCCGGTCGTCATTTGTATCCCGGTGTCCCGGTCTGTATATACATTCGTTTTTGAAATGGTATATGAGGAAATAAATTTTTGTATTTTTCCCCTTTTTTTCTTTTTAGTTTTTTTTTTTGGTTTATACTTTTTTTTAGTTTTTTTAGTTTTTTTTTCTTTTTAGTTTTTTTTATTTTTATTTTTTTTTAGTTCTGTTTTTCTCCTTTATTTTTCATTTTTTTCCTTTTTTTATTTTTTTTTCTTTTTTAGTTTTTTTTAGTTTTTTAGTTTTTTTTATTAGTTTTTAATTTTTTTTCTTTTTAGTTTTTTTGTAGTTTTTACCTTTTTTTAGTTTTTTTTTACTTATGTCCTGGTCGTCATTTATACTCCCTGTCTCCCGGTCGTCATTTGTGTCCCGGTGCTTTGTTGATGGTGATTGCTAATCGAACATTCCTTGTGTCCCGGTCGCTTTCTCTTTGAGTGTCCCGGTCGTCATTTATATTCCCTATGTGCCGGTGCCCCGGTCGTAGTTTGTGTCCCGATGTCCCGGTCTGTAATTTCGTCAGTCGAAAACATGACGTCAGTCAATACACAAACATGACCGTCACCCGACAGACAGACCCACACATCCACAGACAACTTATTTTTATATATATATATATATATATATATATATATATATATATATATATATATATATATATATATATATATATATATATATATATATATATATATATATATATGGTCCTATGTCATTTTTAAATTCCTGTTCAACCTGTCTGAGACTCCAGGCAGGCGTGACTTGCTAAACGAGAACAAACAAATACTGTCCAATAAGAGAGGCGCACTTACTCCCACCATTTACCCGTGCCAAATTAATCAAACACTTGGTAGGTTCTATCACTATCTTAGCTCTATAACTATCTACCTTGGTTCTACTGCCCTAGGAGTGACGCACGGAGGGATAATAGAGACATATCTATTAACAAATGAACTTACATCATTTTTATACAATCCTAGTAAGGGGGGGGGGGATCGATGCCAGGTTTGCTTCTCACTCAATTGGACTATCTGTCTCGGCTTTTTCTACAATTAGCCATCACTTGATGACCACAACTATCCCATTTTAATTCAAAAATTTATGTATATATATATATATATATATATATATATATATATATATATATATATATATATATATATATATATATATATATATATATATACATATTCAACTGTCAATCGACATTCATTCGTTTTTTGAGTAATTTTGGTTATATAGGTGATCTTGCTCTTCTTTTTTACCATATGAAAAATAAAAACACATAACTTAAAATAAGGACTGTTTTCACTAAAGTGCAAATTATGTTCTGGTCTTAAGAAGGTACAGCTCGTTTTGAGTTTGACTTGGTCATTTATTATAATTTCTGTTCGTTTCGGGTTTCATTTATTCATTGATGTTGGTTTACGCTAGTTTTACGCCTGAAAAATTATTTGACTGCATTTTTGCACATCTTCGGTTTAACATGGCTCTTTACATTTGTTTAAAACGCTACTTTTATTAACTCTAGTGTAGATGTCTGATGCTCCTATCAACAAAAATGTGGAATAATTGTATTTTTTACCGAAAAAAGATTACGGATGCGTGTTTATTTGTTGTTTTTTCCTTCTGTTTTCCCCAGGGGTGATCATATCGAACCAATGATTCTAGAAGACCAGACGAGGGCTCATTAGAACAAAAAAAAAGTGCTAATGCCGTTTTAGTGACCAAAGAGATTGGAAGGCATCCAGCCCCCCTTTTACATTTATTTTCCCCCAAAGACATCCAATCACACTTTTAGGACATTTCATTTCGCATAATTGAATAGTTCAATAACTGTTCTTCTGCGGATAACCAGTCACCCCACAGCTCCTGGAGAAAGGGCCGTAAGCTTTGCAATTCGTCCATTGTTCATGTACAGAATTTTTTGTTTGTTAATGTACGGAGAATTCTTTGGGGGGGGGGGGGGATTTCTAGGAGAAATTTTCCACGAGGGGTATTTTCTGGGAGAACTGGATAACGGTCAGAAATTAAATAATAATTTCAACTGAAAGTACGGAGCAACATCAAAACTTAAAACGGAGAGACACTATTCGTATATGCGGGCCCTTCCTCATCCCTCGCTCTTTACATTAAAGTTCGAGTTTTTGGCGAAATTCTTTCATAACAACTCCTGAAAAACAGAGGCCTATGAATTTGAAGAGGAAGTGTTTTTAAAGAACTTTGAGACCTTAGCGTGAAGGGTGGCAACATTTTCCAGGTTAAAGAGAAGATCAAAAACGACCAAGTGATTTTTGTTCATATTAAGTTTTAATTTTAGTACTCCTTACTTTCGGCTGAAAAAGCTTCTTGTTTTTAACATCTATAAAAACCCGAGCTTTCTGTCTATCTAAGAACAGATGCAAAAAAAACTATAAAGAAATATAAAAAAAAGTAAGAAAGAATGCTTATTTACTAAAAAAAACATTTTTTTAAAAACCCAACTCTGATTTTAATACGCAAAGTGAATTTTTTTTTAGTTTCGTTTATTCTACTTTTTTTACCAGGAAGTGATAGCATTGAGTCAAAAGCTTTAGATAATAATGTTGGGGCTCATTTAAATGAAAATTAAAAGTTGTAGTATCGTTTATAAGTCACGAAAAATCCGCCCCCCCAAAGTGAAAGTTTCTGCTAAAAACAGCATTTTTTGCCAAATTATGAAAAATGAGTTAGAATGACAATTCTGAAACATCAAATAAATTCACAACTTTTTAAAAGCAGTACATATATTTCTCCCTTTTCCCTCTCCCCTAGAACATCAAGTTTATTTTCTGGGTTGTACTTTTATTTCCCCTCCCAAGCACCAACCGAGCAATACTCCTCGAACCATGATTTAATTCTCTAGAAACTTCAAGCAAGAATAGCTTTCATTAAACCGCTAGTTTTCCGAAATACTAAAAGTAAAGGGTAAAGTCGTAAGCCAGTTTACTCGGAACAGTTTTTCAAAATATGTTTTATAAACTGTGAAGTTGAGCTTACACTTCGCTCTGCACTTTCATCAGAAAAACATGCTTGAAAAAATTAACTCAATTCGTTTATCAGTTTGATTTGCTACTTAGCTACGGCGCGAAAATTCACAACCGAGGGATGAGTCAGACATCTGACCTGAGGTTCTATTTTCACAGTTTGGTGTTATGGGGGTAAGAAGGCTGGACCCACAATTCATTTGGCGAATTAGCCTGGTCACCACGTATCGCTACTAGTCCCTGATTTTTGTGGCCTGGACCTGTCTAAAGCTTTTGACAGTGTTTCTCATGCTCAAGTTATGTTTTCCCTTTTCAAACAGTTCGTGGTAACGAACTGTAGTAAAGAGCGACCCGGCTCAATAGTAACCAAAACTCTAAAAAATTGAATTTTGATATAAATAGCTACATCAAAAGAATCGCATTTTAATGCTGATTTTAAATATATAAGTTTCATCTTACCCTTCAAAAGTTACGATCCTGAGAAAATTTGCCTTATTTAAGAAAATAGGGCGAAACACCCCCTAAAAGTCGCAAAATCTTAACGAAAATGACACCATCAGATTCAGCGTATCAGAGAACCCTACTGTAGAAGTTTCAAGCTCCTATCTACAAAAATGTGGAATTTTGTATTTTTTGCCAGAAGACAAATCACGGGTGCGTGTTTATTTGTTTTTTTTTCTTTTTCCCAGGGGTCATCGTATCGACCAAGTGGTCCTAGAATGTCGCAAGAGGGCTCATTCTAACGGAAATGAAAAGTTCTAGTGCCCTTTTTAAGTGACCAAAAAATATGGAGGGCATCTAGGCCCCCTCCCACGCTCCTTTTTTCCCAAAGTCAACGAATCAAAATTTTGAGATAGCCATTTTGTTCAGCATAGTAGAAAACCATAATAACTATGTCTTTGGGGATGACTTACTCCCCCACAATCCCTGGGGGAGGGGCTGCAAGTTACAAACTTTGACCAGTGTGTACATATAGTAATGGTTATTGGGAAGTGTACAGACGTTTTTAGGGGGATTTTATTTTGTTTGGGGGTGGGGCTGAGGGGAGGGGGCTATATTGGAGGATCTTTCCTTGGAGGAATCTGTCACGGGGGAAGAAAAATTCAATGAGAAGGGCGCAGGATTTTCTAGCATTACTATAAGAAAACTATGAAAAATAAACATGAAAACATTTTTTCAAATGAAAGGAAGGAGTAGCATTGAAACTTAAAACGAACAGAGATTATTACACATATGAGGGGTTCTAAAAATACTTTAGCATAAAGAGCGAAGTATTTAGGAGGAGATAAATACCTCGCTCTTTATGCTAAAGTATTTTTAGTAATTTCAACTATTTATTCTACGGCCTTTCTGATTCAGGGGTCATTCTTAAAGAATTGGGACAAAACTTACGAATTAGTGTAAAGAGCGAGGTATTAACGAGGGTACAAACCCCCTCGTATATATAATAAAAATATAAGATTATGTAAGTTTGTTACGTAAGTTAATTCTTAAGTTACGTATATTTTTTACTAATAAAAACGTTTGTCAAAAATTAAAAGTTCTAGTTGCCTTTTTAAGTAGCCGAAAAATTGGAGGGCAACTAGGCCTCCTTCTCCACCCCTTATTTCTCAAAATCGTCTGATCAAAACTAAGAGAAAGCCATTTAGCCAAAAAAAGAATTAATATACAAATTTCATTTTAATAATTTATGTGCGGAGAGCCAAAACCAAACATGCATTAATTCAAAAATGTTCAGAAATTAAATAAAAAAAAAAACTAATTTTTTTAGCTGAAAGTAAGGAGCGACATTAAAACTTAAAATGAACAGAAATTACTCCGTATATGAAATGGGTTGTCCCCTCCGCAATCCCTCGCTCTTTACGCTAAAGTTTGACTCTTTGCCACAATTCTACTTTTTAAAACAATTAAAAGCTTTAGCGTAAAGAGCGAGGGATTGCGGAGCCTATAACCTAGTCTTTAATGCTTTAAATAAAAAAAAAAAGTTTTTTTTAGCTGAAAATAAGGAGCGACATTAAAACTTAAAACAAACAGAAATTACTTCGTATATAAAAGGGGCTGCTTCCTCATCAACACCCCGCTCTTTACGCTAAAGTTTGACTCTTTCTTTTAACTCTGCTTTTTAAAACAGTAAAAAACTTTAGCGTAAAGAGCGGGGCGTTGATGAGGAAGCAGCCCCTTTCATATACGAAGTAATTTCTGTTCGTTTTAAGTTTTAATGTCGCTCCTTACTTTCAGCTAAAAAAATTTTTTTTTTGTTTAATTTCTGGACGTTTTTGAATTAATGCATGTTTTGATCTTGGCTCTCCGCACATAAATAATTAAAACAAAATTTGCACATTAATTAATTGCAATTAATCGGAAGATTTTGAGAAAAACGAAGCGAACGAGGAGGCCTAGTTGTCCTCCAAGTTTTTGATTACATAAAAAGCAACTAGAACTTTTAATTTTTTACAAACGTTTTCATTGGTAAAAAATATACGTAACTTACGAATTAACTTACGTAACGAACTTCTATATTCGTATGTTTTTATTGCGTATATGAGGGGGTTCAACCCTCGTCGATACCTTGTTCTTTACACTAAAGCTTAAATTGTGCCCCAATTCCTTAAGAATGACCCCTGAATCAGAAAGGCGTAGAATAAATAGTTGAAATTACTAAAAATACTTTAGCGGAAAGAGTGAGGTATAACGAGGAGGTAACCCCTCATATGCGTAATAATTTTTGTTCGTTTTAAGTTTTAATGCTGCTCCTTACTTTCAGTAGAAAAAACTTTTCATATTTATTTTTCATTGTTTTTTCAAATAAAGCTAGGAAATCCTGCGCCCCCTTCATTGAAATTTTTTTTACCATGAGAAGTCTCTCCATGGAAATATCCTCCCACGTAACCCCACCCACCTCAACTCTCCCCCTAAACCAAAAAATCCCCCTGAAAACGTCTGTACACTTCCCAGTAACCATTACTATATGTAAACACAGGTCAAAGTTTTCAACTTCCAGCCCCTCCCACGGGGACTCCGGGGGAGTAAGTCGTCCCTAAAGACATAGTTATTAGGTTTTTCGACTACAGTGAATAAAATGGCTATCTCAGAATTTTGATCTGGTGACTTTGTGGAAAAAATGAGCGTGGGAGGGGGCCTAGGTCCCCTCCAATTTTTTTGGTCACTTAAAAAGGGCACTAGAACTTTTAATTTCCGTTAGAATGAGCCCTCTCGCAAGATTCTAGGACTACTTAGTCGATACGATCACCCCTGGGGAAAAAAAACAAACAAAAAAAATAAAAAAAAACAAAAAAACAAGAAAACAAATAAACACGTATCCGTGATCTGTCTTCTGGCCAAAAATGCGAAATTCCCCATTTTTGTAGATATGAGCTTGAAACTTCTACAATAAGGTTCTCTGATAAGCTGAATCTGATGGTGTGATTTTTGTTAAGATTGTATGACTATTAGGGGGTATTTCCCCCTATTTTCTAAACTGAGGCAAATTTTCTCAGGCTCGTAACTATTGATGGGTACAACTGATCTTGATGAAACTTGTATATTTAAAACCAGCATTAAAATGCGATTCTTTTGATGTAACTATTGGTATCAAAATTCCATTTTTTAGAGTTTCGGTTACTATTGAGCCGGGTCGCTCCTTACTACAGTTCGTTACCACGAACTGTTTGAAAGGCTATCCCCATTCGTCTTCCGTGTTCTAACTTCTCTGTTCGTTGTGTTTCTGATTTTCGGTGGTGAGGTATTCACATTTGTTTGAATCTATTAACCTTTAGGACCAATATTGTACGGGATGTTAAGTAAAAACTTAGAGTGGGTGTTCTTCTTTTCTTTGCGATTTTGCGTTTTGTTATGGTAAAATAGTGGCTAATCGCGGTCATTATTCTCGAAACGCGCTTGCATTGCAATATAGTAGCTTTTGTGACCATTCATTACTTTTCCTGTCTGGTATTTCAGCTATCCTAAAAAAAAGGATCTGTCTGAATTGAGTATATTATATTTCCGCTATTGCAAGTTTCTGCTTTATTTACCCAGGAACATGAAAATAATTCGGTCTTGGGGATTCTGACATTATTACTACTTCGCGGAAGTTAGGCTGAAAATTGGAAAAGGATTACATTTTTTCTCTGGGCCCCTTCCATCCCTTAGTTCGTTTATTTATCCGTTAGTTTTCACCTGTTTTCATTTTATAGCTGTGTTATCTTTTAGAGGTTCTTTGGTTAGTTGAGTTATGATTGTGTTGTGTATGTTTTATCTCTTGTATAGTTGTGTTATCTGTCTTTCATTATCTTTTACTGAGTATCAGCTTTGTGAGGCAGTTGGCCCTTATTAATGGAGGGGATCTATTCTCTTCGAGAGGTTCAATATCAAAGTGAGGCCCCTCAGGTAATAACTGTTTGACCAGTTGTAATTACCTTACCAGGGCTTGGGTATCCTTTGGGAAAACTCTTCCTAAATACAGGCTTTACTTTGTGCCTCTCTTAGACATAACATTAAAAAATCTGCAATTCATTGTAATTTTCTTTGGGAGCACTTTTTGCCAATATAGGCTTTACGTCGTGCCTCTCTCAAACATAACCTTAAAAAATCAGCAATTTTGTCCCGTAAAAGGGCCCAATAGGTATATTATCCTTGGCATTTTCGACGAGCTGAGTAGATATAAAATTCAATATTAATAAAATATCATTTTAAACTGAATTAAGAAATTTAAGATTTGGAGTCAACATAATAAAAAAATTTTTTTAGGTATTTTTACAGCAATTTTTCTGCCACCATGCTGCCAAGATTCTGGAAAATCTCATAAGAAGGTAGACTTTCATTATTTTTTTTTCTTTTTGAACTTTAAAATTGAAGGAAAATTAATCATTAGAAACGAAAATTGAGGTTGACAACCTCACACAGAAACATTAGAGCAGTCCATATTTAACAAGGAGAATTACTTTTTTTTGTTGGTAAGCACCAAAGTGTCTCCAATTCTCTCTCTTTTTTTTCCTTGTAGCTAATGTGGCAGCAAAAAGTGAATGTTTATTTCACCAAAAATTCAATAGTGAAGATTTGGACTTCATACGAACCTCATGGGGATTCATAAATATGTGCCAAGGGCCTTAAACAACAAGACACTGATTCATTTTCATAATATTCAAATTGTATGGCATGTTTGAGTTTTTCGGCTCTATTAGAGCTTGTGATAGCCTTTTGAAAAGACTATCAATTCTTGTCTTATGCAAGCTCTCTCTGGAAAAAAAAAAAAAAATTGGAACAACATGACAGTAAAGCCACTCTACAGGGGTTTGTAATGATGGGGTCTCAAAACATATTGTTTAGGTTTTCAGACTATGGAAAATTACTTTGCTATCTCAGAATTTCTATTCTTTAGGAACGGACGATTAATGGTACAAAGTGGCACAAAAAAACTACTTTGCTCTGACATGATCTCTTTTGTTTCTTAAGCAAGAACCTAGACTTGTCGATTTTATTTTGAAAGAGCCCCCTCACAACATTCTATGAATGACTGGTTCGATAAGATCACCCCTAAAACAAAACAACAGATAAATCGGTGCTTTCCATGGAAAAAGGAGACTTTATGCCTCAAGGTTACGAGTTTTGACCAATTGATACATTTTTAAATATGAATCGTCTATTTTGACGATTGACGATTATTTTGATGATAATACACTTCTCTTGGGATACAAATACAGTTGCAAAATCACAGATGGAAAACTCGATATACAGTTTTTCGATGTTTTAAACTAATTTCCTTTCTTGCTCTTTCTGGGTAAAAATTGTTGTTCTGCGCGACAAAATGACAAAAAAGTCACCTTTGCTGCAGCACAACGCTTATCAGTACCGTACTTAGAAAGAGCATTAGAACTCTTGATTTCTTTTCAAATGATTTTTATCCCCGATTTTCAAGGACCATTAGTTCAACAAGATCATCCATGAAGGAAAAAAATTAATACGAATCCATTATCTTTCTCCTCAAAAGAAAAAGCAAAATTCAACATTTTTGTAGATAGGTACCTGAATGCTCCGCAATAAAGCACTCGGGTGGGCTAGGTTGGACGGTGTTATTTTCATGAATATCGCTTTTGTTTTGGGGGGTGTTTTGCTCCTTTTTAGAAATATAAGTAAATTTAACAGTTTCATAACTTTTGACGGACAACAGTCTTTACATATTATTGTCAAAACTTGTTCATAACATTCATAGACGCCGGGCCATCTTCACAATAAAACAGCAATTCTTTCAATACACATACTGCCATAGAAATTCCGTTTTTTAGACTTTCAGTCACTATTAGCCCGTACAAATCCCATTTTACAGTTCCTCACCACAAAATATTAAAAAAATGGAACGGGTTGGTACATGTAGAATCTAAGCAAAATGATCAGAAAAAAAAATCAATGAAAAAAAAAAGAAGAACGATTTTCGAGGACCGTCTAGGCCCTGAAGAAAACAACCAGTCTCTAAAACTTACCAAGTTGGTTTTTCATATTTAAAGAGATGGAATTTATTTGCGCCTTAGAAGCATACATTTTCGCAACAGCTCTTCTTGACTGGACAATTTCTTTGGCCAAGATCTTACAGACATCCTTGTCCCCTTTTTTGGCAGCTTCTTTCAAACTTTTCTTTACCTTTTCCTCTTCCCTCTGAATAGCTTAAAAAAAAATATGCTCAAAATCTCTAACTAGAAGCGCAAAAAAACTATATTTGAACAACTTTTAATCCTCTGCATGAATATTAATTAAGCTCAAAGCCTAAATAAAGCGAATCAATGATAAAGAAATCACATTAATAAGCTCTGCATGAGTGATTAGTCAAGACATTTTAACTTTGTGAATATAATTGCGTACAGAGTGAACGTAGGGCCGTTATCTAAGAGGAATAACATCTTTTACCTTTTCCTCTTAAGAAATTCATTATCCTGCATATAGAAACTATGTGCATTAAAATGTGCCTGATATCACGTAAACAAAATCATTAGCTAAAAATAAATCAAAAATCTGCTATTCGAATTTTCAGGATCACATTTTCATTTTTTAGGGCTAAAACAAAAGTAAGGTTAAAACAACCAGGGCCCGAATTCAGGAAAAGCTGAAAGAGCCCAAGTTTTTCATCTTTTTTTTCGCATGAACAACATCTATTATTGATGTTAATTTTAAGAATCGAAATTATAAGTTTTAATATTTAGTTTAACATTCTTCACTTTACATAATATTATTATTATTAGTCAATAATGTACACCAGTAATGTGCATCAGTATTGTAATAACGTCACACATATGGAAAAATTCAAGGTTTTCATATATAGAGAAGTTCATACCAAGTTGCTTAAAGAGCAAAAACTGGTAATCACAAAAATATTTGCATATATTTCAACAAGGGACTACAACAATTCAAAAACCATAAAAAGAAAACCAAAAGTTCCAAGCTTAGTACATATCATTGTTAGAAAGCAGACTAGCGTCAATAATCAAATATCTTTGGAAAGACATTAGTATGAAAAGGCATTAAATTGCGTAAAGAGCAAAAAAAATGGTAATTGGAAAAACATTTGTATATATTTTAAACAAGAGAGTACAACAATTCAAAAATCTTAAAAAAGAAAATCATAAATTGAAGCTTCGTAGAAATCGTTGTTAGAAATTGGACTTGTTTGAATAATCAAATATCTTTAAATAGATGCAATATGAAAAGACATTAAATGCGTTAGCAGTAAAAAACTGGTAATTGCAAAAAAATTAATGTATTTCAACAGGGAATTACGAAAATAAAAAAAACTTTAATAAAGAAAACCAAAAGCTTGAAACTCAGTATACATCGTTGTAGGAAAACGGACCTGATTTTATAATCAAATGTCTTGAAAAGACGGCAGTATGACATTAAATTGCGTAAAGAGCAAAAAACTGGTAATAGCAAAAAGAGATTGAATGTATTTTAACAAAGGATTAAAAAATTAAAAAACTTTAATAAAGAAAACCAAAGGCTTGAAACTTGTAGATATCGTTGTAGGAAAACGGACCTGCTTTTATAGTCAAATTTCTTGGAAAGAATTTAGTATGAAAATACATCAAAACTTGTAACAGCGGCTTGGCGAAGCGGAAGCGTGCTGGGCCCATAACCCAGAGGTCGGTGGATCGAAACCACTTGCTAACTTTTGTCCTGTGGTGGCGCAGTGGGTTTGACCTTAGCTTGGTAATACGGGACCCTGAGATCGAATCAAGCTGCAGCAATGCACTGCAGGGCCGATGCAGGGACCTTAGTAGTCAAGAAGCGTCGTTAACCTGATACAATACAGCAAAACTTGTCAGTGATTACAAGACAAGTGATAATAAGAATCCATACATAGAAGCCTGCCGAGTGCCGGGGCCCGGCGGCAGGTAATTACAAAAATATTTCTTTATATATTTTAACAAGGGATCGCGTCCTGTGGTGGCGCAGCGGATTTGACCTTAGCTTGGTAATACGGGGCCCAGAGATCGAATCAAGCTGCAGGAATGCACTGCAGGGCCGACGAAGGGACCTTAGTAGTCAGGAAGCGTCGTTAATTCTTAAATAAAAAATTAAATTATAAAAACTATAAGTTTAAAGCTTAGTAGATATCGTTGTTAGAAATTGGACTTGTTTTAATATTCAATTGTCTTTAATAAGACCCACAATGGAAAAACAGCAAATTGTCTCAAACTGTCTGCGGTTAGAAGACAAGCGACAGTGAGAATGCATACAAAGAAGCCTGCCGCATTGCAAGTAACATATCTATATATATATATATATATATATATATATATATATATATATATATATATATATATATATATATATATATATATATATATATATATATATATATATATATATATATATATATATATATATATATATATATATATATATATATATATATATATATATATATATATATATATATAATAGCTGTTGGGGGGGCGCTTCGCCCCCCAAGCCTATATGTATATAGCCTATATATATATATATATATATATATATATATATATATATATATATATATATATATATATATATATATATATATATATATATATATACATATATATATATATATATATATATATATATATATATATATATATATATATATATATATATATATATATATATATATATATATATATATTAAATTGCAGAATTAGCCATGAGTTGCATCCTTAACGTTAAATATTTCAGCTTGAGGTAGAACTCCTGCCCAGATACCCCCTTAAAACCTTTATAAAACTTAAGTGTTTCTGATCTTTTTTTATTTCCTCATTACATTTTTGGATCATTCGCTTCTCAGGTACTATCTTAATCTCATTCTCTCAATTTGCATTTATATCAATTGGTCCTTTACCTTCATTCCAAACAAAAGGAAACCCTGTTTTGTCTAAAATGTCTTAAATTTTTAGTGGCCATGACCTTTTTTCCCTGCGAGAGTAAATCTTCATAAGTTGTCTTAAACAACCTGTCACTCAGTAACTGGACGACTCTCAAACCAAATTCAATCATTGAGACTAGTCAGTAATTTTTTTGGTGGCCATATACCTAGAAGAATTATTTTCTGCCTTCAAACTCTTCAAATATTCTACCCTCACCCCCATTATGAGCAAATATATAACCTAAATTATATATTTCCCATATATTCCGTAACTTGTCTCTCTTGTCTTGCGCTAAGCTAACAAAAAAAAAAAAAAAAAAAAAAAAAAAAAAAAAAAAAAAAAAAAAAAAAAAAAAAAAAAAAAAAAATGGTTTGTTCTCGAGTTTTACATAGCGTAAACTTGAGTGAGTTGGGCACAAAACACAAGTACAAAAATTCCTTCGCCCAACGCAAATAAAAGAAAATAAAACTCAAATAAAATTCTGAAATTAGTAAAGCCTTATTTTCCACGAGGGGGGCATTTCCCGCGGGGGATTTCCCACAGGGTGTTTTCTACGAGAGGCGGATCACAGGGGGGGGGGGGGGGGGTAAACGCCTAGAACCGTCGAAACTCCGTTTCTGAAATCACGTAGATGTTTTATCCTACTAACGTTTTGTTGATACACCAAAGGTACAGGAATTTTTATGTTTAAAATCAGAGACAATGGTATAGTGTTGCCTATGGTAACAGGCCATAAAACTTTTATGCTGTGTTTATTTTTTGCAGAGGAACTTCACATGGAAGGAGCGGTCATATAATCTTCGGAGTTTGTTTTTTTTAAATTGAACATGGGAATTTCTAGTGACCTTTTTAAGACTCAAAGTGATCGGAGGGCAACTATTAACAAGCCCTTTTCCCCAAATACATCCCATTCAAATTTAGGCTATTAAGGGGTAAAGGCTTAGGGTATTAAGGTGAAACTTTAAGGAAAGGTTGAGAGTGATGTCGAATACATCAAAAGCACACTAAGATCTTGCTGGTTTTGAAAAAGGGAACATCAGCAATATTTAAAGAATGACTGAAGGTTTTAAGTTGAAATTTAAAGATTCGTCGAGGAAATAAGAGGATTACCAGCCCCCCTTCTTGAACTTTTAGGGGCCCCTCTGCTTAATATTTATCAAAATTGTGAAATTGTCATATCGCTAAATTAGTCAAAAGGTCTAATACCAGTACTTCTAGGGATGTCATAACTCCCATAGCCCCGGGCTAGGATTATACATTTTGCCTATTGTTTACATGCAGGACTTATCATTAGAAAAAGGGGAAATATTTAATTTTGGGTGTATCCGAAAATGCTAAGGGCATTAAGGTGAATCTTTGGAGAATGGTGAGGGGTATATTACGCTAGACCAAATGGCGCTACACGCGTCCAGTTTGTCAAAAAGGAGGATCTGCAACATTTTAAGAACGGCTGAGGGTACTGAGTTGAAACTTTCAGCGTTCTTGACGTGGTTGGACGGGCGCAAACCTCCTTCCCTGCTCTTTTTAGTTGCCCTCCATTCAAAAACATCAAATTCTATCCGAATGTCGAAATAGACATCTTGTTCAGAACAGTCAACAGCTCAAACAGCCATGCCTGTGCGGATGACAGCCATGCTTGTGCAAATGACATAATTACGAATGACTTTGGAGAGGAGTGCCGAACACGATGAAACGGACTGTGTCCGTGGTGGTTAGTAGTATAGGGTCAATCTGTACTAGCCACTACTCTCTCCTTCTTTATTAGTTCCGCGGCGATGTCATTCCCGGCAGGTGATTTACTCGCCAGCTCGAAGTTCCATGTACTAAAATTTTCTAGATAGGGAGTGTCCTGTTCACCAAAACGACCTTATTAACCCCTAAAGTTTCCCTATACTACTAGGGTTAGATAAGGGGTGTGCTATTCGCAAACAAGGTCATGCTAACCCCTCAAAACTTCCCTATACTTCTATGGTCTAGATAAGTGGTGCACTCAAGTTGGTCCTAGTAGTCACACAAAGTTTCTAACAGGCGTTAATATACAGTAAAACAGGTTTTTTAAGGAATTTTAAAGTCCTATGCTTGTGTTTACATGGATACAAGCGTCTGTAGTAATACTAAGTGCGATTCCACTTGTGTTCTTAGAGCAACAGAGAAGAAAATTTCAGAGCAATAACATTGTGAATATAGTTTTCAAGTTTCATTTGAGATATATATTGAAAATGACTGGTTTTACACTATTACAAGATTATAGAGGTGTTGGCAGCGATAAGCAGACGAAAGTCCTCGATATTGCACTAATAATTGCAAGGGGTAGTCGGGTAACCATCAAGTGGAAGACATATTTGCAAAATACCTGATATCATTGAGCAAATTCAAGTTGGATCAACAGTTATGTTTTGCAGCAATAGTAAATATTATGTACATATACAGATTGCAAGATCGACTATATGCGATCGATTAAACAAGTGCTAATAAGATACACATATAAAACTTAAAAAAGCTACCAAGTTCGAAGGACGAGTTCTCTTAAACAGAAAAACTTAAAGGCTGGTAGAAAGTACGGGAGGGGGGCATTCTTATTAAAAGGGCGTACGGGAGCATGCTTTGGCTGAGCACATTGTAAGGATATACCAAGAGAAAGTGCTCTGGTTGTGGTTGTTAGAAGGACACATCACGGAAGGATGTTCTGGCTGAAACCATCATAAGATCGTGCCAAGGGAAAGTATTCCGGCTATTGACATTATAAGAATCTACTTATATAAAGACAATCAGTCAATTGCAAAACTTACAGCCGTTCTTTCAGGAGCTATAGAAGTCACATCAACCGCAGGAGAAAAGTTATTAGACCTTCCAACTATGCTAAATCAAATGACTATCTGAAGATTTTGATCGGAGGACGTGGCAGGGGGGCCAGTTGCCCTCAAATCTTTTTCTTCGCTCAAAAAGGGCAGCAGAACTTTTAACTTATGCACGAATGTAACCATTCCCAGTATTCTAGAGTCAATGGTTCAATACAAACATTCCTACAAAATAGAAAACATATCCGTTGTCTTTCTTCTGGCAAAAATACAAAATTCCAAAATTTTGTAGGTAGGAGCTTGAAACCCCTACAACGGGGCGCTTTAATGAGCTTAATCTGATGGTTTGATTTCCACTAAAACTATTTAACCTTTTAGAGTTGATTACTCTTTTTCAAAAATCCGGCTAAATTTCTCAGGGTCTATTTGTAGTGGGCGGCATTAAACTAAATGAATTTTATATATTCGGAATCAGTATAAAAGAAACCAGTTTTTTTAATAAATTTATTGCTTATCAATTCCTTTGTTAATTTTAGATACTATTGAGCCCAGTTGCTCTTAATTTACAGTTCATGATCACAAATTGTTTCATATTGAATGCAATTATTTGTGTTAATTTCCGTGCATTTTGGGTGCCATTCATCCATTGATAGTAATCCCTGTTTGTTTTACGCTTGAATAATCATAGTTTTGCTCGTTTTAGACTTTAATCTGCATTGTTTATACAAAAACATTTTTTGAAAATTCGACAAAAGTTGACTTCGCTGCCTTAATTAGTATTTGTACCAGATGTGCCGCAAGAGAAGCATTGTATCTGATTATACAGTTTCAAATACCATAAAGAGACAAGGAAAAGTGAATTACAAATTTAAAGAAGGCCAATCACAAGGATAAATGTCCATATTACCTAATTAGTAAATTAAAGGAATGTTCAAAGTATGATACTTGAAAACATAATATTTATAACAATGTATTTTTCATTACCCTCTGCATATGTAAGATACAATAAATAAAATAACAATAAATAAAAGTTTGAAACAAAGTTAAATAGGAGTTTCTCCATCTTAATTTTGTATTTTTATCATGTGTGCGATGCCAACGTGTGTTTTTAGCATGCGAAAGTCATTTTAAATCAAATGCGCTGAAGATATCGTAGGCAGTGCAATAGTGCTGCCAAAGTAAAGAGTGATGTGGCAAAAATAAATTATTTATTTATTCATTCTTTCTTTTTTGGTTTTAGACTAGGACACTTCGATTAGAATTTGAAAGGGCTAATGCCCTTTTTATTCAAAAGAGATTCGAGGGCAACTAACCCTCCTCTCAAACCCACCACTCCCCCAAACACATCCAATCAAAACTTTGAGATAACCATTTTGTTCAACGTAGTTGAAAGGTCTGGAAATTATTTATTGGAGGATGTAAACAATCCATGTCCACCACCCTTAGGGAAAGGGTTGGAAGTTATGCCCTGAAGGTATTTAAGGTTTATAAAGAAAGGGTGATCCTATAAACTTCGGAGGGGGCTCACTGGTTTGGTAATCAGAAGCTCTAATGCCCTCTTCAAGATTCAGAGTGATCAGAGGGTGGTCCCAATACCTCATATTTTCCCGAAGTGCATCACAATATCCGAGACACAACACCATCACGAAGAGACACAATATCTTTCCAAAATTAAAATCAAACAGTTCGTGGTAACGAACTGTAGTAAGGAGCGATCCGGCTCAATAGGAACCAAAACTCTAAAAAATTGAATTTTGATATCAATAGCTACATCAAAAGAATCGCATTTTAATGCTGATTTTAAATATATAAGTTTCATCAAGTTTAGTCTTAGCCATCAAAAGTTACGAGCCTGAGAAAATTTGCCTTATTTAGGAAAATAGGGGGAAACACCCCCTAAAAGTCGTAGGATCTTAACGAAAATGACACCATCAGATTCAGCGTATCAGAGAACCCTACTGTAGAAGTTTCAAGCTCCTATCTACAAAAATGTGGAATTTTGCATTTTTTGCCAGAAGACAAATCACGGGTGCGTGTTTATTTGTTTGTTTTTTTTTTTTTTTTTTTTTTTTTTCCCAGGGGTCATCGTATCGACCAAGTGGTCCTAGAATGTCGCAAGAGGGCTCATTCTAACGGAAATGAAAAGTTCTAGTGCCCTTTTTAAGTGACTAAAAAAATTGGAGGGCATCTAGGCCCCCTCCCACGCTCATTTTTTTCCCAAAGTCAACGGATCAAAATTTTGATATAGCCATTTTGTTTAGCATAGTCGAAAATCATAATAACTATGTTTTTGGGGATGACTTACTCCCCCACAGTCCCTGGGGGAGGGGTTGCAAGTTACAAACTTCAACCAGTGTTTACATATAATAATGGTTATTGGGAAGTGTACAGACGTTTTCAGGTTTTTTTTTTTGGTTTTGGGGGTAGGGTTGAGGGAGGGGGCTATGTGGGAGGATCTTTCCTTGGAGAAATATGCCATGGGGGAAAAAATTCAATGAAAAGGGCGCAGGACGAATGTGGTCACGTTAGAAAAAAACGTCAAATTAAGAGCTTAACATACAATGCTGGGTGTTCGGAGCCTCTCTATTATGGAGTATAATTTGAAAATAACACAACTATACGAGCGATAAAACATATATACCACAACCATAACTCAACTAACGAAAGAACTGCTAAGAGATAACACAACTATAAAGCGAAAACAGTTAAAAACTAACGGGAAAATAAACGAACTAAGAGGTGGAAGGGGCCCATAGAAAAAATATAATCCTTTTTCAATTTTGAGCCTAACTTCCGCAAAGGAGTAATAATGTCAGAAGCCCCGAAATACCGAATTATTTTCTTTTCAAACAGTTCGTGGTAAGGAACTGTAGTAAGGGGCGACCCGGCTCAATAGTAAACGAAATTCTAAAAAACTGAATTTTGATGCTAAAAGATACATCAAAAGAATCGAATTTTTACGCTGATTCTAAATATATAAGTTTCAATTAATTTATAATAGAAAATTTGTCCTATTTTGGAAAAAAGGGGGAAACATCCCCTAAAAGTCATAGAATCTTAACGAAAATCACACTATCGCATTCGGTATATCAGAGAACTCTATAGCAAAAATTTCAAGCTCCTATCTAAAAAAAGTGGAATTTTGTATTTCTTGCCAGAAGACAAATCACGGGTGGGTGTTTATTTTTTTTTTTTTTCCAGGGGTCATCTTATCGACTAAGTGGTCCTAAAATGTCGCGAGAGGGCTCATTCTAACGGAAATGAAAAGTTCTAGTGTCCTTTTTAAGTGACCAAAAAAATTGGAGGGCAAATAGGCCCCCTCCCATGCTCATTTTTTTCCAAAAGTCAACAGATTAAAATTTTAAGATAGCCATTTTGTTCAGCATAGTCGAAAACCATAATAACTATGTCTTTGGGAATGACTTACTCCCCCACAATCCCTGAGGGAGGGGCTGCAAGTTACAAACTTTGACCAATGTTTACATATAGTAATGGTTATTGGGAAGTGTACGGACGTTTTCATGGGGATTTTTTGGTTTGGGGGGTGGGGTTGATGGGAGAGGGCTTTGTGGGAGCATCTTTCCTTTGAGGAATATGTCATGGGGGAAGAAAAATTCAATGAAAAGGGCGCAGGATTTTCTAGCATTACTATAAAAAAACAATGAAAAAATATGAAAACATTTTTTCAAATGAAAGTAAGGAATAGCATTGAAATTTAAAACGAACAGAGATTATTACGCATATGAGGGGTTCTAAAAATACTTTAGCATAAAGAGCGAGGTATTTAGGAGGAGATAAATACCTCGCTCTTTATGCAAAAATATTTTTAGTGATTTCAACTATTTATTCTACGGCCTTTTTTATTCAGGGGTCATTCTTAAAGAATTTGGACAAAACTTACGATTTAGTGTAAAGAGCGAGGTATTAACGAGGGTACAAACCCCCTCGTACACATAATAAAAATATAAGAATATAAAAGTTTGTTACGTAAGTTAATTCTTAAGTTACGTATATTTTTTGCTAATAAAAACGTTCGTTGAATATTAAAAGTTCTAGTAGCCTTTTTAAGTAACCGAAAGATTGGAGGGCAGCTAGGCCTCCTTCCCCACCCCTTATTTCTCAAAATCGTCTGATCAAAACTAAGAGAAAGCCATTTAGCCGAAAAAAAAATTAATATACTAATTTCATTTCAATAATTTATGTGCGGAGAGCCAAAATCAAACATGCATTAATTCAAAAACGTTCAGAAATTAAATAAAAAAAAACTAGTTTTTTTAACTGAAAGTAAGGAGCGACATTAGAACTTAAAACGAACAGAAATTACTCCGTATATGAAATGGGTTGTCCCCACCGCAGTCCCACGCTCTTTACGCTAAAGTTTTTAATTGTTTTAAAAAGTAGAATTGTGGCAAAGAGTCAAACTTTAGCGTAAAGAGCGTGGGACTGCGGAGGGGACAACCCATTTCATATACGGAGTAATTTCTGTTCGTTTTAAGTTCTAATGTCGCTCCTTACTTTCAGTTAAAAAAACTAGTTTTTTTTTATTTAATTTTTCATTAAGATTCGATCATTTCTTCGTAAGTTAAAAATAACTCATTTTTTCTAATTTTTCAGAATTAACCGGCCACCACTCCCCCCAGATGGTCAAATTGGAAAAAAGACTATTTCTAATTTAATCTGGTCCGGTACCTGATACAAATGCCAAGTTTGATCGTTCTAGCTTGCCTGGAAGTGCTTGAAGTAGCAAAACCGAGACAGACAGACATAGAGACAGACCGACCGACCGACAGACACACAGACCGACAGAATTTGCGATCGGTATATGTCACTTGGTTAATACCAAGTCCCATAGAAACCATAAAATAGAACACCTTCTAAACGCAACCAGTTGCATAGTATCAGTAGGAAGGCCCAAAGATAAGTTTACAATTATAACAAATGATGATTCTCTATTTTGACAAGGAAATACAACAATTCAAAAACCTTGAAAAAGAAAACCAAAAGTTTGAATCTTAGTACATATCATTGTTAGAAATCGGACTAGCATCAATAATCAATTATCTTGAACTGGTACAGTATGTAAAGGCATTAAAGTGCGTAAAGAGCAAAAGACTGGTAGTTGGAAAAATATTTGAATATATTTTAACAGGGGATAACACCAAGTCAAAAACCTTAAAAAAAGAAAACAGAAAGTTTGAAATTTCGTAAAATCGCTGTTAGAAATTGGACTTGGTTTAATAATCAAATATCTTTGAGAAGATACACTATGAAAAGACGTTAAATTGCGTAAAGAGCAAAAAACTGGTAATTGCAAAAACAAATTGTATATATTTTAACAAGGGATTACGTAAATTTAAAAACCTTAATGAAGAAAACCAAAGGTTGAAGCTTAGTAGATATCATTGTTAGAAACTGGACTTGATTTAATAGTCAAATAAATTTAAAAGAATGTAGTATGAAAAGACAGCAAATTGTCTGCGGTTAGAAGACAAGCGACACTAAGAATGCATATAGAGAAGCCTTCCGCGTTGGGGTGCCGGAATCCGGTAATTTATATATATATATATATATATATATATATATATATATATATATATATATATATATATATATATATATATATATATATGTATATATATATATATATATATATATATATATATATATATATATATATATATATATATATATATATATATATATATATATATAGCTACATGTCTCTTTAACTTCCGCTTGAACAGTATCTAGTTCATTCCGACCCTCCTAGAATGGGGAATCACTCGGCAACAGAATCCCAGTCTGTTCATATGGCGTAATGCTGTACTCCGAAAGTCTCTAATGTAAAGCAGAAGTAATACGCCTAACAAGAAGTAATTAGCTTCTCCATTAAGGGATTATAGCAAACCATCACATCCAATCAAAAGTAATTTAACTTTACGTCAAATCAGAAATCAAAAGTAATTGAATTTTCAGCAAAAAGCATTAAACATCTATAGCCAACAAGTGTATCTAATCAAAAGTAATTAAGCAGTAAGCAAATTCAGACGACACTGTAAGGGGATACTCACTCTGGCTATGGCAGCACGCAAAGTATAATCTAACAATCTGCTGACATTGCACAAGAAAAATTTTCCTTACTTAAAAATGAAATTTTTATTATTCAATTTATGATCGTTATTCAAATAATACCAGAGATTCAACAATACCCCTTCCCCAATGGAAAATTTTACTCGAAAAACATCCCCCAGGGAGAATTAGTTGCGGAGAAACACTCCTCGCAGAGGAAAAAGTTCGTCCCAGCATAAAAATTTCCCAAAGACAATTCCCCTGGAATACCTCCACTTATAACTCGGTACTTTTTGGGACTCGGTAAATGGACGACTGTCAGCCAAAATTTAATCACTGAGACTAGTCTGTAATTTTTAGTGGCCATATACTTAGAAAGAATTATGTTCTGAGTTCAAAATGCTCAAACACTTTACCCCCTCCCCTTATGTGCAAATATATAGCCAAAATTATATATTTCCCATATATTCTTTCACTTGTCTTTTAGTGGAGTAAAGATACGGATAAAAATGGTCAAACCTCGGGGAAATTGCAACAAAATTTTTTTTACACCAAAATGTTCAGAAAAATCAGTTTAATCACACACAAAAAATCCCCCCGAATCCCCCTTGCACAAGCATCCCAAATTTGCCCTTGAAGAGGAAAAATGAGGGGGAAATCCGACTTTTGTGTGTATAAATATTTTTGAGTTTAAATAGTCGTTTCCTATCAAATCAGGTATGCCAACTCCAAATCTGAATTCAGATTTTCCTTTTTTTCCATACTCTAATGCCCATTTCCACCATTAAAGGGTGGGGGGAGGCAAAAATCGAAATTAAGAGGTTGTTGTATTATTTGGCCGTTTCCTTTGGAATCAATGGCGGTGAATTCGAAAATGATATTAAAAATTTGATTTTACGTGGTCAAGTACCTCATCTTACCTAAATAGGCAGTGAAAGTTGACCTACGTGAACTAGTTATTTTAATCATTTGTCGGTTGATTCACCATTTCCAATCAAGCTAGGAATGGCACCTTAGAATATGAGTCTCGAACAGTCTAATTTCAAACCAGCATTCCAGACTCCACCTTCAGTTTGCTGTTTCCATTCCTTAGTGTCATTCTTTAGGTGATCTAGTTAGTGGATCCATCTACCATAGTACTTGCTAGATGATTGGCGTGTTCAAGGCTATATACAAGGTTTGTGCCGTTTTATTTACTTCCACAAAGAAAAGACGAAATAATAAACTGGGATCCGCGACAAATAGGACTGGCTTCGCAGCTGCATCACCATTTACATCTGCACAATCTTGGCTTCTGCTCTTCGTACTCAGAGGTAAAAAAAAATTGAGAGATGTGCAGCAGAAAATCAAACGTTGTTGGAAGAGTCCGAAGAGAAAGCACATTTTTTCAGTATGTAGGAGACAACGTCGATCATGATATTTGCTACTATCGACGGCCTGAATACCTTTCATGGAACGAGACTTGTTGAAGTGTCCTACACCTGAGTTGCCGGAAACGGAGCTTTCAGTGCCAAGAAAAGAAGTAAGTGGAGATGAGATGAAGTCAATCGGCACCGTGCTGTTCTACACCTACCCAAAACCCGCCAAGTCGCAACCAAGGACTTTTGTTTGCTTGACAAGCAGTGGTGACACTCATGACAATGAATTGAAAGGTGAAACGCTCTTGCGCATCTCTGGCTTTTTCAAAAGCTTACACATGAGCTGGTCGTTCTTTATGTGGTCAATACACCAAAAGCTACCTGATCCGGGAAAGTCGTTTATTCGTTTTTTTGCCAATAATTAACAACAATCCAAGCAATATCTCCTGTGTTTATTCTACTCTTATACATGCTAACGAGCGCGCTAGTCGAGCTGGAAAAACTCTAGTCATTACCTTTGACCAACCACTTTACTGAAAGGCGAAGTGTATCGTCGATGCAGAGCCTGCCACAAGTGCTTTGTGAAATACTATTGTTGTCCTAGGTGGATTTCATACACGCATGAGTTTCTTATGAGCTTTTGGCTTCCTTATGGCTGACTCGAGACTTTTGGATATCCTACGTCAAGTATAAGCGCCTAACACTGTGCGTATTATGTTACAAGGCAAAGCTGTCTCTCGTGCTGTGCGAAGTCATGGTCTGTTGTAGTTAGCCCTTTATGTGAACGTTTTATCATCAGAACTGGATAGCAGAGCGTTTGATGGCAATGACATGATACCAGAACCCCTTGAAAAGGCAAAACAGGCGTACGAGTCACTCCTTGAACAGGATGAGGATGATAACGAAGACGAGCAGGAAGAAGAATTAGCTTTAGGTTGTGCTTTAAAATCAAAATGTTCCTAAACATGAGTCCTAAACGTTCCTTTTTATAACTGATTGATCTGAAGTTTTGATCTCGATTAAAGAAGTGGTTTTTACTTAGCAACCCCTCATATTACAGACCCCTTAGAGGAAAAAATGAGGTAAATAGTTTAAAAAAAAAACTGCTTTTTGACCTCATATTTGGCAATACGGTACTTTATTTGATATAAAATGATATTTTAGCAGCAGGAATCCGGCAAATAATGACTTGCGTACTTTGCCCCCCCCCGTTCTGTGAAGGTGAAAATTGATACTGGGGTACGAAAAACTTGATTTCTGACGTCTTGGGATTCGTCATGCTTGATTTGATAGAAAAAGAACACTTAAACCTAAAAATACGTCCAATTAGAAATTTCGATTTCCCCCCCTTCAAGGGGGGGGGGGGTTCGGGTAGTTGTGCAAGGGGGATTCGGGGGGATTTTTTTTGTGTGATTAAGCTGATTTTTCTGAACACTTTGATGTAAAAAAAATTCTGTTGCAATTTCCCCGAGATCAAACCGTATTTTTCTTCCACTATTTGTCTTGTCTCGTGCTAAGCTGAAAAAAAAAGCTAAAGAAGAAACCGGTTTGTTCTCGAGTTTTACACAGCGTAAACTTAAGTGAGTGGCACACATAACACAAGTACCGAAATTCCTTCCCCCTACGGAAATTAAAAAAGAAACGAATCTCAAATAAAATTCTCAAATTTGGAAAGCCGTATTTTCCGTGGGGTGGGTATTTTCAGGAGGGGGGGGGGAGTAAATGCCTAGAACCGTCGAAACTCTGTTTCTGAAATCATGTAGATTTGTTTTATGCTAATAACGTTTTATTGATACATCAAAGGTGGAAGAATTTTTACGTTTAAAATCAGAGAGAATGGTACAGTTTTGCCTATGGTAAAGGGCCTCTAAGACTTCATTTTGCTAGAATTAGACAAAAGGTCTAACACCAGTATTCTAGGGATGCCACAGCTCCCATTGCCCCGAGGCAAGGATTGTAAATTATGGAGCTTGCCTATTATTTACATGCAGGATTTGAGAAAAGGGGGAAATATTTGATTATGGGTATATCCAAAAATGCTAAGGGCATTAAGGTGAAGCTTTGGAGAATGTTGAGGGGTATATTACGCTAAATATTTAAGCTAAATGGCTCTAAACGCGTCCGGTTTGTCAAAAAGGAGGATCTACAATATTTTAAGAGCGGCCGAGGGTGTTAAGTTGGAATTTTCAGAGAATGGGCAAAGGTTGTTGAAGTGACTGAATGGGCGCAAACCTCCTTCCCTGCTCTTTTTAGTTGCCCTCCCTTCAAAAACATTTCATCCAAATGTTAAAATAGACAACTTATTCAGAACAGTCAATATTTGAAACATCCATGCCTTTGTTGATAAAATAATTCCGAATAGCTTTGGAGAGGGATGCCGAACACAATAAAAAGCATTGTGTGCGTGGTGGTAAGTAGTATAGGGTCAATCTGTACTATAACCAAGATAGCAACTACTCTTTCATTCTTTATTAGTTCCACGGCGATGTTATTCCCGGCAGGTGATTTATTAGCCAGCTCAAAGTTCCATATACTAAAATGGTCTAGATAGGGGGTGTTCTGTTCAAAAAAACGATCTTACTAGCCCCTAAAATTTCCCTATACTACTATGGTTAGATAAGGGGTTTGCTATTCAGAAAAATGGTCCTGCTAACCCCTCGAAATTCCCCTATACTACTATGGTCTAGATAAGTGGTGCACTCAAATTGGTCCTAGTAGCCACTCAAAGTTTCTAATAGGTGTTACTATACAGTAAAACAGTTTTTCCAAGGAAATTTAAATCTCTTTGCTCATGTTTGCATGGATACAAGCGTTTTTAGTAATACTAGGTATGATTTTAGTTGTATTCTTAGAGCAACAGCGAAAAAAAAGTTTGGAGCAACAACATTGTGAATATAGTTTTAGTTCAAGTTTTATTTGACATAGATATTTTACTATTGAAAATGAGTGGTTTTACACTATTGGAAGATGATAGAGGTGTTGAGAGTTATAAGCAGACGAAAGCCCCCGAAGTTGCACAAAGGGGTGGTCGAGTAACCATTAAGTGGAAGCAATATTTGCAAGGTAAGTGATATCATTGAGAAAATTCAAGTTGGAGGAAGAGTTACATTTTTTAGCAATCGTGAATATTATGTACACACATAGACTACAAAATGGACTATATGCGATTGATTTAATAAGTGCTAATAAGATACACATATAAAACTTAAAAAAGTTTCCTACTTGGAAGGTCAAGTCCTCTTAAACAGAAAAAAGTCAAGGTTAGTAAAAAGTATGAGGGGGAGACTATTCTTATTATAAGGTTGTAACAAGGTAGCGTGCTTTGACTGAGCACATTGTACGGATATACCATGGGAAAGTGCTCTGGTTGAAAATATTATAAGGGCATAGCAAATGAGAGTGCTCTAGCTGTGGTTATTATAAGGACACACCAAGGGAGGATGAACTGGCTGAAACCGTTATAAGATCGTGGCAAGGGAAGGTATTCTGGCTATAGATACCTAGTTATATGTAGACAATCAGTAAATTGCAAAACTTACTGCCCTTCTCCCAGGAGCTATAGGGGTCACATAAACCACAGGGGCAAAGCACTTGACCTTCCAACTATGCTAAATCAAATGACTATCTAAAGATTTTGATCGGAGGACGTGGCAAGGGGGCCACTTGCCCTCCAATCTTTTTCTTCATTTAAAAAGGGCAGCAGAACTTTTAATTTATGTTCAAATGTGCCCACTATCAATATCTTAGAGTCAATGGGCCAATACAATCATTCCTACAAAAAAGAAAACATATCTGTTGTCTTTCTTCTGACAAAAATACCCAATTCCGAATTTTGTAGGTTGAAACCTCAACAGCGGGCTGCTTTAAAGAGCTCAATCTGATTGTATAATTTCAGATAAGATTATTTGACGTTTTGGAGGTGTTTCCCCTTTTTCGAAAATCAGGTTAAATATCTCAGGGTCTATGGCTTTTAGTGGGCACCATTAAACTTAATGAATTCTATATATTTGAAATCAGTATAAAAAGCCAGTTCTTTTAATGAATTTAATGTTTATCTAGTGCCCATCGGAGTTGTCGTAGCAACTTCAAAAACGACTCATTCGATTGAACATTGAAAGGGCAAGCACCCTTTTTAATAGTCGAAAGCGATTGGAGGACAACTAACCACCCTCCCACACCCACCATTTCCCCAAACACATCCAATGAAAATTTTAAGATAGCCATTTTGCTCAACGTAGTTGAAAGGTCTGGAAATTATGTCTCCGAGGTTGAAACTCCCCCCCCCCCTACAACTCTCAGGGAACGGGTTGGAAGTTATGTCCTGGGGGAATTTAAGGATTATATAGGAAGTGTGATCCTCTAAACTTCGAAAGGGGTTCACTAGATTGGTAATCAGAATCTCTAGTGCCCTCTTTAAGATTCAGAGTGATCGGAGGGTGGATAACACCTCCCCAAACCTCGTATTTTCACGAAGTGCATGTGCTAAAAATTTTGAGGTGGTCATTTGTTGTCGTAGAAACTTCAAAAAAGGCTCAGTCGATTGGAAACTGAAGATGCTAGTGCCCCTTTTAATAGTCGAAAGTGGCTAGAGGGCAACTGACCCTCTTACCAGGCCCACCATTTCCCAAAACACATCCAAGCAAAATTGAGTCAGCTATTTTGTTCAGCGGAGTTAAATGTCCCGGAAACTATGCCTTTGAAGATAACAACCCCCCACAGCCCTCAGGGTAAGGGTTGCAAAATATACCCTGGGGACATATAAATTTGTTATAGAAATGGTGGTCGTATAAACTTCAGAGGGAACTCATTCGATTGGCAATCTGAAGTTCTAGCACCTTTTTATGATTCAAAGTGAACCGAGGGCAAATACGTTCCCCTCCAAGCCTCGTCTTTTCATGAAATGCATCTGATATAAATTTTGAGATGGGAATTTATTGTCGTAAAACTCCTAAAAAACCTCATTCGACGCGAAAAAAGAACCTAGTGCATCTTTTAATAGTCAAAAGTGATTATTGGGCAACTAACTCCCGTCCCGCGCCAACCATTTCCTCAAACACATCCATCAAATTTCGCAATAGCCATTTTCTCCAGCATAGCTAAAAGATCTGGAAATTATGTCTTTGAGGATGACAACCTCCCCACCCCTAATACCATCAGGGCAAGGGTTGCGAGTTATACCCTAGGGATATTTAAAGTTTATATTGCATGGGTGGTCGTATAAACTTCGCAGGGGTCTCTTTGGATTGGTAATCAGAAGTTGTAGCACCCTTTTTAAGATTCAAAGTGATCAGAGAGTAGATACCCCCCCCCAGACACCTCGTACTTTCCTGAAATGCACTTAATAAAAATTTCGAGACGGCCATTTGGTGCCGTAGAGAATTCGGAAAAGGCTCATTACATTGGGAGTTGAAAGGTTTTTTTCTTAAAGTCATAGTGACTAGAGGGCAACAAGACCCCCCCCCCCCCAAGCCCATCAATCTCCCAAGACATATCTAATCAAAATTTTGAGACAACCCTTCTGTTCAGCGTAGTTGAAAGGTTTAAAAATTATGTCTTGAAAATAATAATCCCCTTCACAGCCCTGAGCGCAAGGGTTGGAAGTTATGCCCCCAAGGCATATAAGGTTTTTAGGGAAAGGGTAAAATCCGTAATGGGCTCAATGGATTGTAAATCAGATGCATTAGTTCCCTTTTTAGGATCAAAGTGATCGTGGGCACCCGCTACCTCCCCCCCCCCCTACCTTGTATTCTCTACAAATGCATCCTCTAAAAAATTTTAGATAGCCATTTGTTCAAAAATATTCTAAAGATTATATAATAAGTTTTATGAGGTTGACAGAACCCCCCATAGTCTCGGGAAAGGGTTGTAAGTAATGCGTCAGAGGCATATGCAGTTTTTATGAAAGGGAGTGTCGTGTGAACTTTAGAAGAGGCTCATTTGATTTGAAATGTATAGTTCTAGTTCCTTTTTAAAAGTCAAACATGATGAAGAGCAACTAGCCCCCCCCCCCTCCCCTGACATCCTTTTTTCCCAAAACACATTCGATCAAAAATTGGGAGATAGCTATTTTGTTATCAATAGTCCAAAATCATATAACAGTGTCTTTAGGGTGAACACAATCCCCCAGAGCCCATTGGCAAGGATTGTAACTTATGCCCGGGGAATATAACGTTCTTATAGAAGGGGTAGTCATATAAACTTTGGATCAGATGGAACTCATTTGATTGGAAATTGGAAGTTTTAGTGCCCTTTTTAAAAGTCAAAAATGAATGGAGGGGATAAGCCCCCCCCCCCCAAGTCTATTATTCTCTAAAATATATCCGATCGCGATTTTAAGAGAAATATCTGCTCAGCCTTGTTGAAAGGTCTAGTAATTATGTCTTTGGGGATGTCAACCTCCCCACAGTCCTCAGGACAAGGGCTGTAAGTTAGGCAATTCGTTCATTGTTGACACCTAGCACATTTTATTGAGGAAGGAATGCATATTTGAACTTTACTTTTCAAGAAGGCGAAGGGTATTCAGGTGAGACTTTCAGAAAATGTTGAGGGGAGAGTTGAACTAAATAAAAACACGCTATGTGTATTCGGATTGTTTATACGGATTTGAAACAAAATACCTAGTAAATTTTTTCCTTCCCTTAATTTCATAAAAAAAAAACTTTAAGGAATATATCAGTATATGTCAATTAAACTGACAATCCACGGTCATTTGTTTTTGTTGTTGTTTTTTTTCAGTAAAGCGCAAACTATGATCAATTCCTGAGAAGGCATGGGGGGTATCAGCCCTACTCGTGTTAATTTTTGTTCGTTTTGAGTTTTGACACGGCTATTTATTGTAATTTCTGTTCGTTGTGAGTCTCATTTATTTATTGATACTGATTTATGGTAGTTTTACGCTTGGAAGATTATTTGACTTTATTTCTGCTTATTCTTTGCTTAATGGAGCTCTGTACTCTTCTTTGAAAAACTTGTTTTGTCGAAAAAGTTATATACATTAATGAACCAAAAAGTAAGAAGCGAATGAATAGTTGATCAAGAAAAATCACAAAGAGACCTGCGGTCAAAACATTGGACATATAAGCTTGATATACATGATCATCATAAAATGATTGCTTCAAAAAGATGATGGATTATAATCTAATAAAGGAGGATTAACCCGGAATTTCAAAATGATAAAGCAAAAATACTGCACAAAAACAGAGGATGATGTCAATATTATGATTTTGCCTGCGAATTAAGTTTTTTTTTGAATTAAGTTCATTAAATTAAGTTTTCAAAATGATAAAGCAAAAATACTGCACAAAAACAGAGGATGATGTCAAATTATGATTTTGCTGCGAATTAAGTTTTTTTTGAATTAAGTTCATTAAATTAAGTTTTCAAATGATAAAGCAAAAATACTGCACAAAAACAGAGGATGATGTCAATATTATGATTTTGCCTGCGAATTAAGTTTTTTTTTGAATTAAGTTCATTAAATTAAGTTTTCAAAATGATAAAGCAAAAATACTGCACAAAAACAGAGGATGATGTCAATATTAAGATTTTGCCTGCGAATTAAGTTTTTTTTTTGAATTAAGTTCATTAAATTAAGTTTTCAAAATGATAAAGCAAAAATACTGCACAAAAACAGAGGATGATGTCAATATTATGATTTTGCCTGCGAATTAAGTTTTTTTTTTGAATTAAGTTCATTAAATTAAGGTTTTCAAAATGATAAAGCAAAAATACTGCACAAAAACAGAGGATGATGTCAATATTATGATTTTGCCTGCGAATTAAGTTTTTTTTTTTTGAATTAAGTTCAATAAATTAAGTTTTCAAAATGATAAAGCAAAAATACTGCACAAAAACAGAGGATGATGTCAATATTATGATTTTGCCTGCGAATTAAGTTTTTTTTTGAATTAAGTTCATTAAATTAGTTTTCAAAATGATAAAGCAAAAATACTGCACAAAAACAGAGGATGATGTCAATATTATGATTTTGCCTGCGAATTAAGTTTTTTTTTTGAATTAAGTTCATTAAATTAAGTTTTCAAAATGATAAAGCAAATATACTGCACAAAAACAGAGGATGATGTCAATATTATGATTTTGCCTGCGAATTAAGGTTTTTTTTTGAATTAAGTTCATTTAAATTAAGTTTTCAAAATGATAAAGCAAAAATACTGCACAAAAAACAGAGGATGATGTCAATATTATGATTTTGCCGCGAATTAAGTTTTTTTTTAATTAAGTTCATTAAATTAAGTTTTCAAAATGATAAAGCAAAAATACTGCACAAAAACAGAGGATGATGTCAATATTATGATTTTGCTGCGAATTAAGTTTTTTTTTTTGAATTAAGTTCATTAAATTAAGTTTTCAAAATGATAAAGCAAAAATACTGCACAAAAACAGAGGATGATGTCAATATTATGATTTTGCCTGCGAATTAAGTTTTTTTTTGAATTAAGTTCATTAAATTAAGTTTTCAAAATGATAAAGCAAAAATACTGCACAAAAACAGAGGATGATGTCAATATTATGATTTTGCCTGCGAATTAAGTTTTTTTTTTGAATTAAGTTCATTAAATTAAGTTTTCAAAATGATAAAGCAAAAATACTGCACAAAAACAGAGGATGATGTCAATATTATGATTTTGCCTGCGAATAAGTTTTTTTTTGAATTAAGTTCATTAAATTAAAGTTTTCAAAATGATAAAGCAAAAATACTGCACAAAAACAGAGGATGATGTCAATATTATGATTTTGCCTGCGAATTAAGTTTTTTTTTGAATAAGTTCATTAATTAAGTTTTCAAAATGATAAAGCAAAAATACTGCACAAAAACAGAGGATGATGTCAATATTATGATTTTGCCTGCGAATTAAGTTTTTTTTGAATTAGTTCATTAAATTAAGTTTTCAAAATGATAAAGCAAAAATACTGCACAAAAACAGAGGATGATGTCAATATTATGATTTTGCCTGCGAATTAAGTTTTTTTTTTTGAATTAAGTTCATTAAATTAAGTTTTCAAAATGATAAAGCAAAAATACTGCACAAAAACAGAGGATGATGTCTATATTATGATTTTGCCTGCGAATTAAGTTTTTTTTTTGAATTTAGTTCTATTAAATTAAGTTTTCAAAATGATAAAGCAAAAATACTGCACAAAAACAGAGGATGATGTCAATATTATGATTTTGCCTTGCGAATTAAGTTTTTTTTTTTTGAATTAAGTTCATTAAATTAAGTTTTCAAAATGATAAAGCAAAAATACTGCACAAAAACAGAGGATGATGTCAATATTATGATTTTGCCTGCGAATTAAGTTTTTTTTTGAATTAAGTTCATTAAATTAAGTTTTCAAAATGATAAAGCAAAAATACTGCACAAAAACAGAGGATGATGTCAATATTATGATTTTGCCTGCGAATTAAGTTTTTTTTTGAATAAGTTCATTAAATTAAGTTTTCAAAATGATAAAGCAAAAAATACTGCACAAAAACAGAGGATGATGTCAATATTATGATTTTGCCTGCGAATTAAGTTTTTTTTGAATTATAAGTTCATTAAATTAAGTTTTCAAAATGATTAAAGCAAAAATACTGCACAAAAACAGAGGATGATGTCAATATTATGATTTTGCCCGCGAATTAAGTTTTTTTTTTAATTAAGTTCATTAAATTAAGAGTTTTCAAAATGATAAAGCAAAAATACTGCACAAAAACAGAGGATGATGTCAATATTATGATTGTGCCTGCGAATTAAGTTTTTTTTTTTGAATTAAGTTCATTAAATTAAGTTTTCAAAATGATAAGCAAAAATACTGCACAAAAACAGAGGATGATGTCAATATTATGATTTTGCTGCGAATTAAGTTTTTTTTTATTTGAATTAAGTTCATTAAATTAAGTTTTCAAAATGATAAAGCAAAAATACTGCACAAAAACAGAGGATGATGTCAATATTATGATTTTGCCTGCGAATTAAGTTTTTTTTTTTGAATTAAGTTCATTAAATTAAGTTTTCAAAATGATAAAGCAAAAATACTGCACAAAAACAGAGGATGATGTCAATATAATGATTTTGCCTGCGAATTAAGTTTGAAAATTCACATTGGCAGCATAATGAAGCTTTTTGGGGAACAAATCTGTGCTGTGCAGTGCCATCTGCCACTATATAAAAAATGACTACAGAAAGCCCAGGGCTCTCAGCCCATCTACAAAAAATATGAGGCTCAAATGTAAATATTTAGAAGTATACTAAACTCAAGAGACAAATCATCATCGAAGTCAAAAATATTTCCATAATGGATATAATGGGGGAAAACAGGCACGGTCATGGTTGAAAATATACTTGCTGACTTAGCAAAAAAAAAGACTAAAATTAATAATTACTAGATTGGCTATACTTCTATGACTCATGTATAACTATATTTACAAGAGGAAAAGGCCTTAGTATTGTTACCTAGGACCTGAAGTAGATTTTTGGAAAAATCGTCAGGATATACGAAGATGTGCATCTTTGGAACGAAAAGAATAAGCATTTGTGGGTTTTATCTTGATTTTATTTTATTTATTGAACTGCCCTCATAGGAGAACCTTATTACTCCCAGCTCCCTTAAATTTTAATTAAGCGAAATTAATAATATAACACAAAAAACAATAGTGTATAGCTGATTCATATAACTAAAACCTAACGGTAAATATTGGTTAACTGGGATAAGCTGGAAGAAAAAAAAATGCGAGTTAGTCATTGAAACAGGGGCAAGGACAAATTCTCATACAATAGCCAACCTCAACAATTAACAAAACACAACAGCTGCTGTTCCCATATTAGGTTGTCTTGAATATTTGGTAAGCTGATAATTCAAGTTGACTGTCAAGAAAATTCTAAAAGGGATACTCAATACTTTAAGCAGTTTTGAAAACCTTTGTAAAAGATACCTCTGATCTGTCTTC